>NW_010133054.1:114592-151066 GCF_000699245.1 Pterocles gutturalis | reverse complement strand
GCTCCCCTCCACCCCTTTTGCTGTGCTTATGTTAATCTACAAAACAGTAATGGGTCTGCAGGCATCCTGCCAGGGTACAGCTTGCATTCACCTGGCAAAGGCCGGCATCCTTCTCCTGGCTCCAATTAAAAACCAAGACGAGAAGGAGGAGCCGGGAGGTCATTTCTGAGCCAAGACATCCGCCCAGGGTGTCCAAACTTCATAGGAACTAAATTTATGGGAACTAAAGACTTCCATCACTCTCTTGATCTTTCTCTTGCTCTGAAAGATGTTTATCACCCTTGATACCAGAATGAAAATGTTTTAGGATGCTGAAATGATTAATATTGATAATATTACTCTTTTTGCTTAATAAATAAAATGGAAATTTTATGGGAAAATACACCGAGGCCAAGTGCATTTTAATGCATTAAGAATTTTTACTTCTGGTCTAACTGGGAAGTGTTAAGAGGGACTTCAGAACACAAAGTCTCTGGGGCTCTCAAATGAAGCAGCAAGCCATTTTTTCCTGCTAATTGTCTTTCCTGCAATAAACCAATCATATTTTATTTGTCCACTTTGCAAGTTTCATTGAGGAACCTGGTAGCTGTTATTCACATATTAAGTGCTTCTTCAAATCCAACATAAATCCACCAGCAGGTACTCACAGCAGCTGGTGTGTGAGGAATATTTTTTCTCAGTCATACATGAAGCTATAATTTTAATCCTACCCCATAGCCAACCGTGCTATCAACACTGCCGGTCAGCCACAGCTGCCCCTTCCAACCGGCTCCTTCCACCAGTGGCCCAGCACCGGTCTCCACTCTGGCACTGTGCCTTATGATCTCAGCGGTGGCATTTGGCTGCCTCCCTCATACTCCTCTTTTCTTCCCCACTCAAACCCCCAAACTGTAATTTCAGCACTCTTCTAGGGGGAGAGATGGAAGAACAGAGCCTTGAACACACCACAGTGACCTGGCATGCTCTATTAAATGAAACTTTACTCACACAGGTTAGGTAAAGTCCTGACAAACTTCATTTACATTTCAATAAAAGCAAGATGGGAATTCATCCCACTGACTGACATGGGAACAGCAATAAAAGCAGTATGAATAAAGCAGCACTTCTCCAAATTGCAAACTCCTTGGGGAGTGAAACATGCCAAATTCTGCCATTGTTGAAGGACTTGGATCACTTGGCAGGGATGTGAATGGGGGCAACCTAGATCTTCTATCTACCACATGCCATTCTAGTCCACTCCGAGGTACACACCTTATTATCATCTCAATTCAAACAGTGGGTAATCACATCTAGCAGTAGAATACCAACGCATGAATTAATGATTAATAATGATAGGGCTCTTGGAAACGATTTTTTAAGCCAAGCATCACACTTACAAATGACTCACTGGAAGTCAGTAAACACTGGTCATTAGGCAGTAGTTACAATGCAAAGGAAGCAGCAACTGACTTCAGTGGATTGTTCTCTCCACTCGGGGAATTAGAGATACCCATTGGAATGCAATGACAAAACCAAGGCTGCGGATGGGATCAGCTCATGGTATATCAAAGCCACCGTTGAGCAATACAAGGCATTGCTCTGGCACCTAGGACCAAGCAGTTTCTCAGTGCAGATCACTTAGCTTTTCTGTGATGTTGGACACCAGAAAGTGAAGAGGAAATCAAGGGCCTCAGGGCTGAGAAAACAATCATGAGGAATCACATCTGAGCAGATAAATAGGGATGAATTCACAGCATTTCTGTCCTTCCCTCTCATCACAGCTTTTTGCCTATTGATTATTTGGAGTTACACTCTTGTTCTGGGGACAGTGACTTGAATTCTAGAGTGCATGTTTTTGCTACAAACCCACTCTTCCAACACAGAAACACTCTTCCAGCGATTTGAAAATATCATATTAGCATGTTTCCTAAGTCCAAAGCTACATAATCAGACTACATTCACTCCTGAAGAACTACTGACAGAATACCTTCCAGCAATAAGTTTTATCTTAACCACTCATCTATACGTGGCTGTACCCTTCATTTCAATGGACCTGATGAAAGTTTCAATAGCCTTATGACTTCACTGTCATTATGCCAGTTCACCTCTAGCCAGACTCTAACGGCTGGGATTGGTTTCACTGTTGGTGAGATTGAATACCACTGATTTTAGTTACAACTGAAAGCTGTCTTCTTAATGTACATCATTATGGCCCTGAGTGCTTATGAACTAAATTTTATAATTCAGTTCAAAATCTGGGGGCATTTTTATTAGACTCCTCTCAGTGGTGTTTACTGGCTGTAGTATTCACAGTGAAGAGCTGATGTCACCCCTCTCCTGAAATTTACTTCTTTGCTTTTTGTGTATCTCACACTGCAAACAGTCACACCCTCAATGTGGGGATGAGGGGAGGCAGGAAGATGTGGGGGCAGAGTAAGTGACTCACTGTGCGTCCAGACTGTCAGATTTGAGCAAAAAAGGTGTCAGACATCACCTAATGGTGGAAATTAGGAAACCCAGATAAGATAAGTGCAAAGGGACTTGGTAACTATGAAGGCTGCAAAAACCTAGAAGTAAAAAATTAAGATGATATAAGAACCCAAAATTAAACAAAACAAAACTTGACAATGTTAAGCAAATTAGCAAAACAAGACAGAGCTACCAGATGATGCCCTGGAAATTCTGCATTGCTCAGTTAATTCTGCTCATGGAACCTTTCCCATTTCCTTTCCATACTGGCTTGGAGCGATTGTTCCTTATCTGGTTGGCAGTTTAGTTTATCAATTTTTTAAAGAATTACAGAATAGGTGGAAAAAAACCAGTGGCTATTTAGAGCCTCCCCAAGTCACAGCTGTTAGTCTGCAGGGCTGCTATTGCCACTGAGAGCGAAAGATAGGACCACAGGCGAGAGGACTGTTGATGTCACGAAGAAAATATGTCAATATAGGATGCCAAAACCAAGCTTCTGACCACTTGTGGTCATTCAAGATCTCAGGGCACATTTTGCAAGAGTATGGGTGTTAGCCCTGGTATACTGTCCAAATCCAATCTTGGCTATTTATATTCCACCTCTCTAAAATACTGCTTGGAATTTCAAGTGGAAAAGTTAATTTTGCTTTTCTGTCTGGAACTGAGCAATGATGCAGGTCCAACAGGGGCATGTGGAACGTCAGCAGAACCATGTCGCAGTTGCTGGTAAGTCCTGGGAAGATAGTTTCCTTTATCATCTTGCATCAGCATTTTAACATCCACAGACTGAAAAATATACTTTAAAAAATTTAAAAGTGACTAATTCCAGACTGTTTTCAGGAAACCCATATGCACCAACCATGCTTAACAGCCATGGCTCACTAAGTTCCGTACTGTTTTTTATCCCATAATGCTCAAAGTTAGATATCACCCATGAGACCTGGGGTTCTAGATTCAAACCCTGCATCCCTGTTCCTCTCTATTGCAGGCGTTGGCCACCTGGTTTGTATCATCACGTATTCAAGCAATATACTGGACATCTGTGAACTAATTTGTTCTCTCTTCATCACCTGTCATTAATTTCAGGAACAGAAACAACAATCTGCTTGGTGGTAGCAACCTTGAAGAGCATTTTGACAGAGGACATGAACATTTGTCAAAGAGGAAAGGTTAACTCCAGTGTCCACCAGTGTTTCTTGTTCCAAGAAGCCCCACTGACAAAATAAGGCAGTGAGAATGTGGGAGCTAAAAGTGCAGGTAAATCCTGGGAAGCAGAGATTGCCAGCTTCTAAGATTCTCCACTGCTTTGAGAACAGCAAAGTAAATCCTCAGCATTGTGCTTTTTGCCACCATTTGATCTAAGTTTTTCAGTGGTGCAGAATTTAATACTGCATCACGAGAAGCAGAAGCATGGGACAAATTATATTTTGTCTTTCAGAAACAATGAATAAATAACAGTTAAAAATGGAAGCTATTCAAATAACCAAAGGCTAGCGTTGAATGTAGCCAAGCCAGCTTACTCTGAGACATGGTATAATTCTGCTCAGATCTGGAAAAGATATACAAGGAGAAAGGTGTATCAGCCAAAGTTAATATTTGCACAAAAATGGTGAGTCATATAAACAGGGATTTCCTCTTCTAGCCACTTATGGCATATTGACTAAGTCTCAATCGAATTTGATGCAATAACTTTCATCTGATAGTGAAAGTGTTCATCTGATAGTGTTTCTTACAACACACCTCAAGTTTCAAGCTACTTAAATTAAAAGAAGGCACCTCAGAGCAATTTAAGTTTCCTCCATGCCTAATTTTGCCAAGTTAGTCAACAGGTTCTAGCTGTCATAGAAGCGAAACATTAAAAGGATCCATCTAACAATGTTGTGGAAGCTACCTTGAGATGTTAAAAACATTTAAGAACAGGTCAGGCAAACATCCAAGTCCAGGTGCAGTTCATCCTGATTCAATGCATGAAGTCCAACTACACGACCTATTTCATTTCCTTCTGGCTCCAAACTTCCATGATTTTATTATCATTGAATGTGTTTTATTCAGACTCTAGCAGTCCACCAGAAGTTAACTGAGCTTCTCCTGTTCCTCATGAAGTTAACAGGATGCTTCAAAAGAAAAGGGCTTTTTATTCAGCCACATATGTAGAAGGGAATTATAAATAAACAATTAACATTCAAAGACCATCACTGCTTTAAGTGAAGAAAATGTTTCACATAAAAACACAACAGCTGCACTTCACTGGGGATGTTAGTTGTAAGACAGCTGGATGAAACAAAAATAAGCTGAATCACTTTTTATTTTCTTCCCGATAGACTGGAAGACATGCTTCACTAGGCTTAGCTGATTTTCCTCTGTGAGGAAGCCAGGCCTTCATGGGAAAGTGCTGGGCATGGTTCACTTTTGCCTGCCACCACCTCCGAGTCCCTCGCCAGAACCCGTGCCAAGCAGTAGTACTGTGCTCTCCAGAAACAACACGCAGCAGTAACACGGGAGGAAGGACCACACGACAACACCCTATGCGGGTCTGGAAAAAGTGATGGGTAACCAGGTGACTGATGAGTGTCAGCAATGAGCAAGAAAAGAAACAGGTAACGGCAGCGGGGAAATGTATTCTCTGTATCTCCCTCCTCTGTGAGAAGACAGAATGTGATGTTTTCCAGGTGGACCCCCGGTCAGTTGCTCATACCGTGTGTGTCAAGGGTGACATAGCAATGCCTGTTGTTTTTGTCAGGCCACTTGACTAGAAATTACCTTCAGTGAACATACGGAATGGAAATCTGGCCTTGGCGGTTCAGAGGCAACTTCTGAAATTTAGGGTTTAAACATAAAGCATCAACATAAAAAAAAAGACTGAAAGCCTGCTGTGAGACACTGAGGAAGAAGCTTCACTTCTCCCTCTCGAGAGTCTGACTGCACACCACCTTGCTCATTAATATTGTAGATTCTCCAGAACAGGCACGATTCTCCAGAAGTACGGAGTATTTTAGTGCTCAGATTGCTGCTCTTGGCACTGTACAAACACTGGGTCAGATTTTTTAAAAAGTGTATTATGTATTTAATCATGTCAATATGGAAAGCGCAGGATTTATTAAAAGCACCTCGATAAGTTCCAGGCCTTACTCCCATTAGCTTCCAGGGGTGACTCACAACCTGGTTTTATGAACTGTCTGGAAAAATCCCTTTGGGATCTTATCTGCATCTTTAAGCACATTTTATAAATTTGCCCTGCTGTTCCTGTACAGTCCGGAGAACAACGGGGTGATTCCTTTGGGGATTTTTAGGAACAGCAGCAATCTACCTCATCATCGCGGGACAGCCTTGCCTACATTTTTAGGAACAGCAGCAATCTACCTCATCGCAGGACAGCCTTGCCTACGGCACACTCACTACCCAGACGTCGACCTTCCAATCTTTATTCAAGTATATACCTATTGCTGATGTTCTTTTTTGTTTACATTCTTGTAAAATTCTTGTTTACATTCTTGTCAATATTCACTGGGCTCTGACTGTTTCATTAGCGTCTAGACTGTCCTGCAGGTAAACACAGGGTACTTTAAAACGGGAATGAGTACACAGGAGAAAATTAAAAATAAAAAAAGCCAGAGGAAAATACCCAAGCTGCTGCTTCTGCTGACCTGCTCCTCTAAAGCCTTTGGCCAGAAGGCTGGACATGGTTTTGCCCCTGTCAGAAGGAGCAGGTTGAAAGACTGGTTAAGTTACTAAAACAGCTCCATAAAACCAGCCACTGAGCTGAGGAGCTCGCAGCTACGAAGAGAGACGGCAGGCGCCGTGCTGCCGCTGTGCTGCCCGCACAAGGCCTCAGTGCCGGCTCCTCTCCCGCCTTCTCCTCAGGAGAACGAACAACCCTGGCTCCCGCGCGAGCCCCCGGAGCCCGCCATTACCCCCCGGGAAGTGAAACCCCGGAAGCTCATTGGGTGGCGCGTTCCGTCCGGAGAACGGACCAATGGGAGAGAGGCACCCTGTTGCTGTGGCGACCGCGGGGCCTGCTGCGGACGGGGTGTGCGGGGGAGAGCCCTGCGGCCTGCTGCGGCCTCTGACTCATTCCCTTCCACAGCGTTTAAATTTCTCTCTCTTTTAACGAATTCAGCAGTTCACACACCAGAAATCTAGAGGGACCTTCTGGCTGAATGCTGTGTAGAAACACCGTCATAAATAAGCATATGTGTGGTGTGTGTGTGCGTACATGCATACATAGATATGCATATGCATATGACTAGAACATAATTTTATCCCAGTGGGGCAACTTTTGCTTTATTTTTTAAAATGTTATGTAGAGAGGGTGGTCAGCTTGTTTGGAAGAACAACACTGAACGGGTGCGACTCAGCTTTCCCTGGCTTTTTAACAGCTATGAACTGCTTGATATTTTTGGCTCAGCTCTATTATTATAATTTTTTTTTTTTCCCTTTTAAAAAATATGAGGCAGCAGGCTTCCTCCCAAGACACACTCAGGTGGGGCCGCTTCTAACTGCTGACTTTCCCCTGGGGCACCTCATTTTGTTAAAAAAAAAAAAAAAAAAAAAAAAAAAAAAAAAAAAAAAGAAAGGCCAGCTGCCCCATGTCACCCTCAATAAAGCTCCGGTCACTCCGCTGTCTCCCTGCCCTGTCACCGCAGGCTGTGCAGCCTCATTGTTGGCCTTGTCCCTCAAAATGGTTTAAAAAGGCTGCAGATGGAAGAGCTCTGACATTTATCACTTGCAAATGAGAGCCCTACCGTCACCTCTGAAAGAAGAGTTACGTTCTGTAATCCTTCTTCCAGGGTACCTTTCTGCTTACTTTGTCCTGGGATTCTCAGTGAAAATGAACGAAGTGTGCTTGGTTTGATTGCCGCAGGATTTGAGGGACACCCTGGGGGTGGCTGTTGAGCCCCAGAAATCTCGAGGAGATTGTTTTAATGTCATCTGGAGGGAGCGGGATTTGACCATTGCTCGTCCCTGACACCACAAGGAGTTGTTCCTTTCTTGGTTTATGATTTGCTCTACCTAGAGGTTACACTGGGGCAGCCTGGCAGTTTTCAGCTTGCTCCGCAGTGAGTTTTGCCTGAATAAAAATGATAAAACCATTGGAGATGAGTCCATCATTAGGGAGCAGGCCTGATTTCTGCTGTAGCCTGGACTTTTAAATCAAAAATTAGTGCCAACTGCATAGTAAAGCATAATAGATCAAGAACATTTGATCTATGTTATAGAAAACCTGTTATTATTCCTTTTCAAAGCATTCATTTCTATTTTATTGGCTTTTTTTTTTTTTTTTCATGGCATGAAGTTCCTGAATAGATGGGAGTGAGAAACAGGGGAACAAGCAGCACCATGGGAGAATACCAACACAGAGCACTATTGCAGTGCATTTCTGAATATAATCAGAATTCAGCAATTCAGGAGGAGTCACCAGACATAAAAGAATCGGTTATTTCTAAAAGAAACTAAAATGGAAGTTGAAAATACTAATTAAAAAACAAAGAAGGAGAAGGCTTTTTTTCATCAGTTCTCAGTATTTTTCCAGAAAGTATTCCTGAGAGATATCCTATCCATCAAAAATCGAGAATTAAGACACTGCCCCACTGATTCTACGGGGTTCTATATCTAGCATAGAACATAACATAATGAAAATAATATCCACATTTCTGTCTTTATGGGCACTATGGAGTACAGTGTTACCCATCGGTGGTTAGATCCAGTCAAGCTTAGCTTCTTCTGAAGCATTAACAGCTAAATTTAAAAGAAGCCAACCTGGCCTGCATTTCATCCAACTTGACCATTGGTTGCTTTAACACAAAATATGAAAAAAAAAAATCAATGGTCATATCAACATGTTTCTCCTTCACAAGAAGTATTTTTTCAGTTCTGTTTGTCCAGGGCACATCCCTGAAATTCTGCAGCCAAACACAACGTTCCTGATTTCTCATCTCCTGAGCACCTTTCCCATTCTGTGCTCTCTGTGTTTATGTGAAGGACTTTTCCTCTAGCAGAGGTCTGCTTAAGAGAATAGGTGTTCTCTGCAGGATCTGGGCAGAAAGTCTAAGGGATCACCGCATTCTAGGTGCCCTCTTGGAGCACCTTCCTTATATACTCAGTAGAAGACAGATCTGAGGCCATGAATCAATTTTTTCACCAGGTCACTTTGAGAAGCTGCCTTCAGGGCTGGACATTGTTTTGCTGAGGGCTTTTTGGTCTTCCTCTGAGGTGTGGGAAGTGATTAATTTCTGAAGATGATGTAAACCTTTTCCTATTACAAGCTCCGTGTTTTTGCAGAAGCTCAAGACATTAGTGATTGCTTTTGTCTTTCCTGAACCTCTTCATCCAACACACTATTATCCTGGAGCCCTTTGGCCTTTTGTACCAAACGTCTCGTGTTTGTTACCAGGTATCAGGGTATATATATGGCATGTGAGTAATAGAATGGAAGGCAAAATGTGTATTATTTGCTCAATCCTTCTGGACTGAGCATTAATAAATGGTTTGTTGGGAGCTGCAGGGGCTTTAATACATCTGTATTTTTCATTTAAAAGTCTCAGATCTGTTTAAAGAGGAAGTCATTGTTTTGATCCACTGTCCAGATCTGAAAACCAAGTCCACACTAAAATTTTTAGATATTCCAAGAAGACTTCTGGGTCTTTTGACTACACAAAAACTACGTAGCCTGAAAAGCTGCTTTCCCAAAGTACCGTCCTAACTGAGGTGCTTAAATGTCAGCAGTGTGAGCCTTCCCACTCCCTTGAAGGGCTGCCCAAGGCTGCCCAGCAGGCCAGTGCTGGAAACAAGCTTAGGTCTCATGCTTCCCAGTTACTTCAAAATGAAAATAACTTGTCCTGCCATTGGGCTGTGGGGAGGGAGAGAATAGGAGAGTGGAGGAGACAAAGCACCAGCAGCTCCATTCATGGGGGGGATGCAGCCACTGCCAAGTATCATTATGAAAATTCTTCCTTTTCATACGATATTAAACTCTCCTCTTGGCAGGTCCCCTGACGCAGTGAGTGTTTTTAGTGAAAATACATGAGGTACTGAATTCTTTAACCTCAGTTCATTTCTCATTATATTACTCTGTTAATAGTCCTGGGAAATGCACAAAAACCCCAAAGCTGTGTCTGTGCTCCAGCAGGGATCTCTGACTTGATGCTTAGGGTGACTTTTGGCAGTGAGTCGACTGGAGAAGAGGAAAAACCATTTTTCAGAGGGAAGAGGGATCAGGAAGAGTTGATTTTTCTGAATTTAATTAGGCATTGAAATCAAGGCCAGGATTTGGACCTCATCTTCCTAAATATGTCTACCATGCAACTACCTCTTTAGAGTTCAGGGGTTTGAGTTTTGAGTCTTTACTGAAGGAGTGTTAGTTATCAGCTCTGGATCTGATTCAGTTCCTCCTCAAATTCAAGATTTTATTCACTTCAACAGAAGGTTGACATGGCTTAAGTGTGAAGTTTGCTCCCAAGAAGTTACCGCCCGTTAGGTGGGACCGCAGTAAGTGAGAAAGTAGGTGTTCCTGGCCTGCCGCAAATATAAATTAAAGTGACGTGAAAGGAGGCACAGAGGGGTTACAGACCTCCGATACCCTCCAAATGAGGGTGAACAAAACTCATGTGAAGGTGTTTCAAATACACCTGTTTTACCTTGTTTTTGAACTGGGCTAGGAGCAGGCTCACAGGCAGCTATTGTGTCTGAAGTCACTGATGAAAACTGCACAACTGCAATAAATTTATTGCTTATGATCATGAGCATAGCTGCAAGAGACTGGATTGTGATTTATGGTGCTGCAGCTATAAATTTTATTCCTATCTCCCGGCCTGGGTGTATTTCATCTAGAAAGCAATATTCGATTAATAAAGAATGATTTTTTTTCAAAAAGACAGTTGATCATAACTTTTACTACGTCAGCCAAAAAAACTAGAAAAATCATGTAGATCTCATGTTGAATATCATATTAATTGCAGATGAACAGTCTGTAAGACAGACCTTTTGACAAGAAATTCTTAATCCATAATTTCAGTTGACAAATAACAATCAAAATACAATTGTGGCCAATTCCCAGAAAGCTAGAGAATGAAATTTAATTCGATCAATAATGTGCCAGACATTATGTGCCCTGTTTTCAAACAGCCATGTCCTTGGAGACTGGATGCCTCTGGTCATGTAGAACATGATGTATTGTGATCAGACTACCTGATTTACAGTCCCATGGCACACACATGCCCAAGCGAGAATGAAGCCTCTGTTAAGTAGAACACTGACAGTGGACTGAAAAGATCATCTTGTAAATGCATCAGACAGGTAAAGGTTGAGAGGGTTGTCTGTTGCACAGAAATATGAAAAATGAAGAAAAGAGGTAAAATGGTTTGCTCACTGTTAGGCAAGAAGTCTGTGGCACTGACGGATAATGACCCCCAATATTGTATGTCCAGTCCCCATGTCTTCAGCACTACTCTGTCTTCTCAAACCACTACTAAATTTGCAGGTTGTTTTCAGATTCCCTCATCCAGCTGTGTCCTCGTACTGCAAGGCTTCAAGGATCCTCATGCATACAGATAAGGGACCTGTAAGCTAGGTCCCGTCTTCCACAGATCAGTGATACTGGAGCATCTGTCCTGATTTTTGCTCCCACTGACTCACAAATAGTTGATTTGAGGCAGCAGAAACCTAAACAGATGTATCGAGGCTCACTTACTCTTTTTATTATTTTTTTTTCCCCTCCTCATTTTCTTTGTAGTTTAGAGCATGACGGCTTTAGATTGGGGTTTAAGACCATTCATGGCTGTACTCACAGCACCTCAAGGCAACCTCTATTTGTGCGTATCTACAGAAGAAGAAGAAAAAAAGTTCCATTTTCCAAAAATTCCTCCCACTTCCTCTTCCCTGCCTGTGCCTCTAACCACGGCTGTATATGCAGTTAATTGAAATGGTGTTTGTTTTATCTTGAATAACCTTGTAATTGATTGAGGTGGTGGACAGCAAGACTCCAGAGTCATTTACATACCTGTGCATGCAGCAGTAATTTCTAGGAGGCTTTCCACTGCTTTTTTTTTTCCCCCCTAAAGAACTATAGTCCCCTGTATGTGCATGTTTGCATATATCTATAGCTCTCTCTATAGATATTTGCATTCATATAGATCTCCCCACAGTCCATTCACTCTGGCTGCAACTGTCCATTTGCTGCTTGTTGAGATCTTATGTTACCTGGGGTGGTAAGACTCCTGGCACTCTTCCCTCCAAAAGAAAAACAACCTGATTGGGGAGTGCTTGCTTCGTACAAGGCCTCGATTGTGTGCGAGTGCCGAAAAAGTAACAAATGCAGTTTAATTACGTTGGATGCTTGGTGGCTGGTTTGCAAATCTTTTATTTGTTTTGAGAAGTGCCCCAGCAGCAGCACTAAATTTTGTGTGCATTTGGGGAGGCTAATGTACCACTTACGCCGGGGGAGGGAAGACGGTCTAATTAACTGGGCTGCTGTCAGGCTAATAAACTAATGGAGAGCTTAAACAAATAAAAAAATAAAGGAAGTAGACATGATGGGGGAAAAATAAAGTGACTAGACATGAAGTCTTACGACATGCATTTCCACCTTCCATGAAAAGGTGTCCTTGGGCACCCAGAGTTTTGCGGATGGAGTTTTATGTATCGTAATTCAAGTCCCCCTTTCAGGAGGCAAAGGTTTAGCAGATCTATCCAGGAATGAGTAACGAGAGAGGAGCTTTTCCCATCCTGCCCAGAAACCAATTCCAGCTCATCAGAGTTGTTCATTTTGGAAAAGAGTCAGATTCACTTTCATAGGACAGAGGGGAGTGGAAAGCAATCAATGTTTAAATCTTCTCTTTGCCAGGCTGAGATGTTACATAAGGTTGAGGAAAATGTTTTATTATCCCAACTAAGCCCGAAGTGTCAGATACTGACAGCATTTCAGAGACAGGAGACTAGGCTTGATGGTCCAATAGTCTGACTCAGGCTGACAGATTTTCTGTTCCGCCCTCTCAGATTATTAGTTGTTCTTTTTTGGTCCATTAGGTATGAGGTGATTTTCAACTGAAAAGGTTAAAGAAGCATACACATTACTTTGGGACTGGGCTGAAAGAAACCTCCCAGGTCTGGTCATTATGGAGCACCAGACAACTATAAATCTTTTCTCATCTGATTTCTCGAAGTGTCTAGCTGCCATGGTCTTGTCAGCTGAGATGGGACATTGCTAATTGTCTGTGGAGTACCTGTGCTCAAGATGATTTTTTCACATTGTCCCATCCAAGTCCTTCTTTGCACATGTTGCAGATGTCATAGTGCTCTTATAGGAGACTTTAAGGTAGCATATGCCCATGTTTTACTGAAGTTTTTAACTCTTATGTCCACTGAGGTGGTTAGTTGGTGTTCTACATGCCTTTTCCGAGGCTTATCTCAACTCCAAAGTTTTCATAAGAATTCAAGGGGCTTTCAAACATTTCTGAGCAGTCAGTTGTCTGCCCCAGTGGTTAACAAAATGCACGGTGCTCAATGTTCTTCTTCAGGAAAGTATTTACAGATCAATAGCTCTGTTATTTGGCCACCTTCAGCTATCAAACACAGAGAGGTTCATGCTAAATAAGTCAAGGGAGCAGTTGCCAGCTCATAACTTGACAAACATCCTTTCAAACCCTAAAGAAAAGAAGTTTTGTGTTTGCAGATCTACAGAAAATGATAGATCCAGAGTGGGACATGTATGACGAGGATCCCATGAAGATGTGTGATGCCTCAGCTCTGGAGCTGAGCCCAGGCTCAGCCTGCAGTGGGCAGGCACTGTTCGAGGTCTGCTTTCAGAAGCATTTGAACTGTCCATTGTTTTCCCTTTCATTTCCAGCATGAAATATCAGCTCAGAGACCAGTGAGATTTCTTCACTGGATTTTACAGCACCTCATGAGTGTGACAGCAAGTCAAAGAAGCAGAAAGATTTCATGATCTCAGAACAAAAAAATAAAACCACATTTTAAGTACTTATTTTCTTTTTGGTAATCTCTGCATCGACTAGTAGTTTCCTTTAAACTTGGAAAGTTTTGAAAGAGAGTGAGGTTGTTGGTTACATTCTTACAGCCCTCCTCATACATTCTCCACGGTGTCGCAGACGGATTTTGTAGCACATTACAGGCGCGGCTACAGTCTGCCCTAAATTATATCCTCTGCAACCTTCCTGAATCCAAGGATTTCCTTCAGCAGAGTGTGGTTCCCTGTGTTCTTGTGAAGTCTGAAGCGGGAGGCAGCAGTCACACAGAGAGCTGCTCAAAAGATTTTGAAGGAAGTATTTTCCAAAGAGAAATCAAAATCAATATTTTCCAGGAAGGCTGATTTTGTGTGTTTATTGTCATTCCTTCAGGCTGTTTTTTGATTAATACATCTGAATTAATTATTTTGGCCCTGGAAGCAGATTTTAGTTGCCTTTAGTAAATGCTGTGCTATAAGATGCGAAAATACTACACAGATGACTGGGGCCAAGACGCCACTAGAACAGAGGAGAAGCAAAACTTTCCATTTCACTCAAGACAAAAACTTTCATCTTTCTCAAACAAAACCTCTGAATATTTTCTTCCCTCAAAAGCTGAGCTGTTTCAACCTCACATCCCACTATAAGAGACAAGGAGGAGCTGGATCTGTGTCCATTACTCATTGCATAGTGTCTGCTCGTGGGTCACTGCTCTCCTCCTCTGCCAGTTCATCCACGCTGGATTCCCCAGCAGACAGGGCATCTGATGGCTTTTCATCCCTCCGTGTGATCAGCTGAAATCCAGTAGCCTGTATCAAAGCTTTGGGAAGTATTTCTGAACTCACTAAGGAGGTTTTAGCCATGAGGATTGCCTGGGACCAAGCCTTTAGTCACACTGCAGCAATGTGCAGGCTGCAGGATTTCCTCCAAAGCGGGGATGAATGTTCAAACTCAAATGAGTTGGGAGCTCTCTGTTTTAATCCACAAGCAATAACAAAAACCAAACCAAAATGAAAAAAAATCAAAACCATCTTCAGTGAAGATAATTTACATTTTTCTGATTGAAAAATTCTAAAGGGAATTTAAAAACTCATTTTAATCAGGAGGTTTGAGATTTGTTAGTAGGAATTATTGCTGGACCATGCTGATGGAAAGACTTGGGTCATTAAGAATGCCTACAGGAAGAATTGTTTGTTATGAATATTGTATTTCATTAACAAATCATTCTGAAGCCAGTCTCAGTCTCCACATTGCTTGAAAACTCTTGATTCCAAATATTCATCACTTGTGTAATGTGGTTAACCAGCTGGATCTGGACCTAGGATCAGATGAGAAGATACGGTTAAGCAGTAAAATAATGGTTGATGAATAACAAATACACTTCCCTAATCTATTGGTCTGACACACAACCACCGTGCTGAAATCTGATTGCATTCTTCTGGCCCTAGTCGGGAACTTAGTGCTGTTATCAGCATTTTCAGAACATCTGAGACATTTGACAACCCTGCTTCTTAGTACAACGTGTCCCAGTGACACGAATTGACTTCAGTCATAGCAGCAAGATGTTCACAAGGTGTTGGTGGGCGGTATTGTGCTTCTCACCTTTTCCTTTCATGCAATATATTTATCGTGGGCTTATTATACATCAGCTTTCTATTTTCCTAAGTTTTTTTCTGGATAAGGGGCAAATAAAGGAAAATGGAGAGACTGAGACAGGCCTGGCTTGAAGGGCAGCTTTTAAGCTGAGATGAGCAGCACAGTGATTTCAAGGAGGGGTTTTGTGTGTGTCTGAAGAAATACAGCAAGCAACTACAAGAGATTTTAGCATGTTACAATAAAATACATAAACTCAGGTACACTAGCAAACGTAAACTTGTTTCCTCTCAGCATTCACTTCTTTTTTCAGAAGAAAAATAACATTTTGAAGTGTGTATCTCAGCTGTTTTGAAATCAGTGGATATACTCTACTTTGAGGCACTCTCAGATACAACATTGTCTACGTGATAGAATCAGGGCAGTTGGTAAAAAGTTGTTAAAAAATACATTCAGAGTTTTTCTTCTTTTTTTTTTTTTCTTCTTCAGTGAATTGCGCACAGATCCAGGATGGAGTTTCCAGTCTGAAAATAAAGATCAGCATTTGGTATTGCAGTTAGCCACAGATAAAATTTAAATTTATAACACTTCATTTAGCAGAGTATTAACCCCTTGGGAAGTGAATGGGAGACCTTCAGTGAACAAAACTCCTCAGTGTAGAGCAGGTAAAAACATATCTACACAAGTTTTGCTCCTACGTGTTACAATGGCGTGAAGGTGACCAGCCCAGCTCCAATGCGTTTGTTTAACTTGCTCGGAATTAATCAGAGCACTCTGGGATTAATAATTACTTAATCAAATAATCGCTTCGTGACTCCAACACTATCTTTTTTTTCTTCCAGCAGGCTGGAAATAAGACCCGTGAATATGTAAATTGGAACTGATTAGAGGATTAGGTTTCACTCTTTTTTTTTTTATTATTATTATTTGGAATAAAAACAGCCTGCAGATCCCTCTAAGCCAAGCCATGTCTCTGAATTACAACACTAGCGCCTGTCGGCTGTGATAATTTCACTTCATTAAGTTCCAGATATAAATAGAGAAACTTTCTTATTTTTTTTCCATGCACCACCTTTAATAAGCAGGGACTGAAAACACAGGGGTTATTGATCCACACAGCCATTGGGTCTTTGCGAGCGTAACAGTGAAAGAAGACCAAACACCTTCTACCTGGTGGCTTGTGCAGACAGGGACAATTCATCTCTGTTGAATACATTTTAAAGCTTTTGCAGAAACTGCCAAAAAAGCCTTGCAAGAATGGAAGTGTCAGCTCCACCATTCATAGCAATGCAAACCAAACGTGTCTGATAGGCCCATGGCAGCGAAAAACGTCAGCAGGGCTCAGCCGGGCTCCAAGGTTAGACGTCTGATGTTAAGCCTGTACGGTGGTCCCCAAATAACTCATCTGTCAGTGCTGAGCAACCTGAGTGGCCACTGATCTACAAGGAAGGCACCTGCTAAGGATACCTGAAAAGCTTCCTAGTCAAATGACATTGTCTATACTCTCTTTTTTTTAGATAAAAGAGTTTTAGAGCTTTGCATTTTAGATTATGATACACGCTTGTCTGTAAATCCAGCTGTGGAATCCAGCTGTAGGGAGCTCCGAACCTCATCAGGAAAGCAGACCATTCCTTCACTTCATGACACATAGATTGATACTGGGACATAATAAGGCTAAAAGTACTTTACTGAAGCTCAGAAAATAATTCTGTGGCAAAATAGAAGCATTATTTTCTCCAAATTTAAGGATTATGTTCTTTCTTGCCATGAATTTGGGAATGTCTAATAGATCAGGGCACAGAATAGAAGGAAGTTCCTAATTTTGCATGGAAAATAAAGCTCTGTTTGCCGTAAATTAAAAAGAAGCTTGGAGATGGGAGGTCACTGGTGCTATAAGCAACTCTCAAGGACAGAGGTTCACAGATCTGTTTAGATGTTAGGTGAAAATCAGTTCAGAGGGTCTCATCTTTATCCCAGTTAAATGTCAATAAAAATCTGTGTGGCCACATGTGGGACAGGCTTTCCCTGATCAGGAAAGGGTGCTGCATAACAAAGGTTGCTGCAGGTCAGCAATGAGAATTCCACTCGTAAATCTGTTTTTCTTTTCAATGGGGTGAATGCCAAATTCAAATACAGAGAGCACAGCAACTGCAAACCTTGGTATGCAGGCAAAGCCGTGTAAGAAAAAGTCCTGCACTGAGTCTGCCTCCACCGAGCCTGGCTCCAGCAGGTGGTTATAGTAATCCTTGATTTTTCATGAGCATTAATTTTATACAGAAACATTAAAACAAACAGACTTGAGAACAAAAGGTGCTGGGAAGTGGAAAAGGGCTACAAGACCTTCCAGCTTGTGGCCAGCAAAAGGGACTCGGCTTCGTTGGGAAACGTCTTTTCTCTCTCTCTGAGTTAATTCTCTTTGAGGGGAGAGAGAGAAGGGGACACAGGGGACAAAAAACCCCACAACCTTCTGCACCCTGACCAAAGACATGACAGAGGCAAGACCATTCACTTCAGTGGCATCATATGCCCTATACGTGGGGTCTCAGGTGGTTTGCTTTTGGGGAGTGAGGCAGCCAGAACCAGGCAGTGTGGGATTAGAAAGGACTGAAAACTGCCCCGGTCACTGCGCCGTGTCGGGCGGAGCGGCGGCGCAGGGCGAGGGTTACACGTTGGCATGAGGCAATGGGGAAGCTGGACGTGTGGGCTCAGGCTTCCAGGCACCTGTAGGAATTTCCCTGTGTAGCAGTGGATTTGCAGATACCCATTCAGCTCTGTAAGGAAATAATAAAGAGCTCCCTCCCCTTAAAGGTTCTGGAACTCGGTATTTCTTTTCCTCTTGTAAATGAGTCTTGGGAAGGTTGAGAGCTTTGAGAAAGAAAGGTGCTGAGAAGCGGGGAATGTGGGTGAGCTGTGCAAAGCGGAGACTGAAAACATTAAAATGAGATCTCTTAGTTGGAGATAAAGGAACCAAACCATACAATAAAGCAGCACTCATATCAGTAAAACGTGAGCAATTAAGATTAATACATACTGCTAATAATAATAATAATTTTCAGCCAGAACCTGGTAAGAATTGATGCTGGTTCTGAGATGACACACTGACATAATGAACCTCCACCATCGATACTCTGAGATTTGATTATATTTATTTCCATGGCCTGCTGCAGGTCAGGAATAATTCTACCAGATGAAACCTGCAAATTCACTCCAATCCCAGCCTGGAGTTGAGCTGGCAGGATAGAGTGGGGATGCCACAGAATGTCCACAGCCGTATCCCTGAGATGGGACAGGGAGCATCCTGCCTCCTGCTTCCCTTGGAACATGGCATGAGCTGAAAACAGTCGCAAGCCGACAACGATCCCAAGCAGATGCTGAGTGTCTTTCAGCTGTATATGCAAAAATCAACCAGCGTGGTGTCTTCCGGCACCGCGACTGCCACGGAGAGACAGAAAAGTCTTGTGAAGGAGAAAGGGAGTGAAAGACTTGGCTGGATGCTCGTATTATGTAAATTCGAGCTTGAAAGCTTGAAGTATTTTTTTAATAATGTCACACATGTGGGGTTTTTATTACTGACTACTAGAGTGATTCTTGAGGAATTAGGAGGGCTTGCAACTCTGGAGTAGAAACCTTGCCACTACAGCTAATGCCTATAAGCACCTTGTGGACTGTGTGTGTTTTGCAGACATTTTCTGAAGAATTCGGACGGTGATTTCCTGAAAAAAAGAAAAAAAAGAAAAAAAAAAAAAAAAAGAAAAAGCATTGCTGTGAAACTGCAGTGCTGCTCAGAGAAACCTTGATGTTTTTAACAGTATTCCCAGGTACTTTAAGGCTAGGTGTGCTTGAAATTGAACTCCAGGAATTAGAGAACACAAACTTCATTTATTCAGGAGCAATTGGAAAACGTGAAAGTGTTTCCATGGAGATGGGGTTATTTCCTTTCCCACAATTCAAATCTTTTCCACAGGTCCTGTTTCATTCTGGTCACCCTCATGTTTTGTTGAGAATTTTTTGGATTTTGATCTCAAGGGTTGGCCAAGCTCCAGGCAGAACAATGAAAATTTGCAAGTCATTTTAATAGATATGACAAGAAGAAAGAAAAGAAGGCAGAGAAACAGAGGGACTGAAATGTGGCAGTGCCAGCACGTCCGTCACACACAGAATACTCTTCTCGAGGGGCAGGAGAACACACCAATGAAAAAAACTTCAGACCTGCTATGGTGTTATAAGGGCTCTGATGCCCAAGATGCCATTCAGATTTATATATTAAAACCATATTTTGATATTTTCTGCAAATTCTGGTGCTAGGTAGTGTTCTGTGTGCCTTAACTACTGTCACGTAACAGTAAGCTTACAAAGCTTAGAGTGACCGCATCTGACTCAGAGCTGTGTGGACGCGGGATTCATCCCAGCTACCTTCAGCTGTCAGAGCTGTGGCCACCTAAACCCTCTCCGTGGTGCCTAGAGAAAGACAGATATTTCTAGGAAGGGACTCAGCCCCATCTGAGTTATTATCTTCAGAAAGCGGTGACAAAGATCATAGAATGGTTTGGGTTGGGAGGGACCTTTAGACATCATCCAGTCCAACCATGTTCTGCAAGACGGAGAACTCATGTAGGTATCAAATGAACCCTAGGGATAAAATAGCTTCCTGAGCTGTGTACAAGTAGGAAATTCACGTGTATTGGGTCTCATAAAGTCAAGGAGATAACACAGCAGTAGTGATACTCCTTATACAGCAGCTTTTAGTGATATCAGCAGAAGTCTGTAGCAGGTGCCTAGAAAGACACTTTGGATATTATATTATGTTCATGCCATGTCCCTTTCAACAAATCTAAAATGGATTTGTAATAATTTTTAGCAATGTACAGAGGACCAGAAATTACAGAGTTTATGTGGAGAATATTTTTTTATTGGAGACTTTTTTTCATCTCTGCTCTAAAAGTACAGTATACACAACCTTTCTCCTCAAAAGCTGATAAATGGTTTAGCCATTATTTAAAGTTTGGGAAAAGGCAGCTACAGAAATAACATTTTAATGTATTCCAGATTAGCCTTCATGCTATATTTGTAATAAAGACTTGTTTCCAACATTGGTTGGCAGATCACTCATATGGACAATTATCCAAATAGCTATTAGGATACGATTGCGCTCATTTCCAGGCAATGCAAGATTGCCAGAACTCAGCTTGGCTGGCGGTTGGATTTTGGTTTGACTTTTGGAGAAAACCACAAGAATTTGTCAGTCCTCTTGGCCGTAAGGGAGTCTTCTTGTCTTGAGGCTATTCTTTTTCCTCTTCAAATAGAGAAGGCAAAACATGCTTTTGTTTGGTTTGGGTTCCTTTTCATTTATTTCATTATCTCTCACCCTAGTGGCATCAGGAGAAGACTCAGAAAGGGACCTCTCTCCCATAGTTCGTAGAAAAGAGGAGGGTCCGAATGGGAATCCTTTTCATTTATTTCATTATCTCTCACCCTAGTGGCATCAGGAGAAGACTCAGAAAGGGACCTCTCCCATAGTTCATAGAAAAGAGGAGGGTCTGAATGGGAAGAGCACATGTATTCTGGAGGGTGAAAAATTAAAAAAAAAATGAAAGGTCATGGATCTCTTCTACGGGGGGAAGGGATCTTGAGGGAGGGAATACTTAATGCCAAGCTAAATCAGCGTTAGTTGGGAATGGAGACTCCCTCTCTTTATGCTTTATGCTAATGTGTCGTTTGGCAGATCTGAATCACGCTGGCGAGTTTAGTCAAGGGCTTGAGTCGAAGAACACCAACTCCCTCAGAAGGAAAAAGATCTCTTTGTGCCAGGGAACATGTTCTGTGGTGAGATGATGTAATTGTTTAAGTCACAGATGCAGTGGTCAGGAAGCTTTTTCATATTGAAAGAGATGTAGGTCCACGATGGTCCATGAAGCTTCAAGTATCTCCAGCCATTCTCTTTTCTAGAGCTTAGAACAGAACAGGTTCATTATTTATTGCCAGTCTAGCGTGGGGTCAGCAGATGGAGGTTGGGGGGTGGTGTGTCTCTCTGTCCCAACACTTCTAATAGGTCATTTCAAGACCTTAAATAAGGTACTTCAGTGATGATGCTTAGTGTTCATCCTTTGGTAAAATAGAGATATTAAGTCTGGAACCAAGTCAGAAGCATTGCATTGTTGAAGTGAAATTTATGAAAGATGGTGTGTGTGCTCCTTGAGACAACAGGAGACTTGGTAAAGGATCCAAAACTCATTTGCTCTTCTGTATTTCTATAATCAAATAAAAAGCTTTGGACAAACACATCACATTAGGTGCTAGGAGGTGCAAGCATTTCTGAAAAATATCTTTCCAAACTCTTTGTTTCTCAGGAAGAGAAGGTCCAGGCCTAAAGCATCTTTTTTTTCTCATTTGATTCTCATGACAAACAACATGTAGCTGAAGAATGGAACACTGCTTCGAACACAGAAGCTGATAAACACAGAGGCATTAAGGCTAGTGAAAATGGAAATATTTAAAGGGCAAAAATATCACAGGCCCTTTGTTAAAAAGTAATCTCAAGATCTTCCTTGAGCTCCAGTTGGGTCTCCCTGTAAAGACTTTTCTGTGGGGTAAAAACTGCAACATTTAATATATAAAAACCCTTTCTTGCTGGCCGTGCTCCAAAACAATGACTGCATCAAAAGGGCTGAGGCATATCCTACCAATGGAGCAGAAAATTGCTTCAAGGCTAATAGCAGTAACACCTTGGCGAAGCAAACACTGTAATTAGCAATAAAGCAGCACCCATGCCCAATGGGTCTATTGTGCCCCATATACGATTTTGCTCTTTGCTGCAAAGGGGAAACGTGTGTGTGAGCGAGAATGAGTGTACAGAGGTAATCCCCATCCAGTATGTTAATGATGAATGTGCTGCAGTTGGCATAAGGTGGAACATGTGCCAAGATGAGGCCCTCTTGTTCCTTCCAATCCCCCACCTACATTCTCCCAAACACCACATTATATTTTTAGCATTTTTATTTTCTTGGAAAAATATATAAACTGCAGTTATAAAATGTGTTTAAACAAATGAAATGGAGCTAGCAGGTGTACAAAATGTCCTAAAATGCTTCCCATGGCTGCAGTTAAAAAAAAAAAAAAAAAAAAAAAGTAAACTTAAACAGTTCCATAGTGGAAAAAAAAAATCTAGGTAGAGTATATAAATGTCATTTTTTTCACACTGCCCAGTCAGTTTCCTTTTTTGACTCCTAAAATCCACCTAGAATCATTTTTTGGGTTGGATCTTCGTTTCTCACCGAGATTAGAGGGGTTAATTCTCCCGTTGCCATCTGTGGGGAAATAATGTACCAGAGGAACCACTGTTTGAAATTCTGAGATCCCCAGCACGTCACGTGGAAAGCTCATCTGCAAAGCTGGGAACGTTTTCTGTTATTTAATAGTTTTGTCATCTCTGTGCTGAATCTGGAGAAGACTAAGGTTGAGTTTGGAGATTATTTATATTCAGGATTTAATTTTTAGTAGAATAGGGTTGCATTTACAAGCTTAATCAAAACTGAAGGGCTGCTGGCAGTGCACATAAAAATATGAGCACATATATATAGGTTTGTATATATGTATGTATACACATAGAAAAGATGTCAGTCCAAAATAATTTATAATCAAAATATACCACTAGCCAAGAGACAGGAGGCTATGCAAAGAGAGAAAATAATTCATTCTAAGTAGAGCTGGAAAGAGAGTTTGCATTGTACTTGTGCTGCCTGGTTTGGTGGAAATCCTGTAGGAAGGGGACTATTTGTGAGGTTAAAATGGAATGGATTCTAACTTCTCTTTGCCCTCTGAATGCTTAGAGGAGTTGATACCTTGGATTTTGGGTAAAGACCATCACTGGCTCCTTGTGACAATTGCTGAGCAATTTTAGCAAGACTGAACATTTGTCTCTACCTACCTGAACTTTGGCGAAATTTTTTTTTTCCTAAAAAGCTCCCATCTCAGAATCTTTTTTACCTTATTTTTGTCTCATTTTTTGTTTCTCTCTTCTTCAGAAGATGGGGAATTGTTTTTTATCTGTATGTACTCAATTTGAATTGTGTCCACTTGAAACAGAGACCAGGATGACAGCAAGGTATTTCGCTGTCCTGGAGATGGCTTTCAGTTTTGTGCTATTCTTTAAAAAGTTAGCTCAGAGAAGGACTGTACAACAGAAAGAAATTCATAGGGAACCCATGGCCCTTGAACTAAGAGATACTCCAAGATTTATTGATTCCAGCAACATATTTGATCCTATTTGGCATCTCTCTTGTTTTGGTTTTGCTACAGCCTGCTAAAGATCACATTATTCCAGGAAGCTACATTCTAGGAATAAAGCCCCCATCCATTTTAAAAATTCATTTTTGTAGTCTTCAGCTAGGCAGCAGGGTTCTGTACCAGTCCAATAGCTGACTTTCTTTCCAGCAATCAAGGATAACAAAATACATTATTTTTAAATTAAACAAACCCTCATTTTTTTCCATGGGAAATTACTCAGAGTGCAGTAAAATGTGTCACATTCGTATTTCCAATCTTTCTGAAACAGTTCTGTTCTCTAAGTAAATTTTTTTAATGCATAAATTTAATGCAAGATCAAAATTTATTAAAACACATTTTCACATCTTTGCTCATTGGTTTAAGCCTACGATATCCTACTTAACTCTGATAGAAATGTTGGATCAATTATTTTTGCAGGAATAGAGTTCATAATCATTGTATGAATTATTAAACAGGTATAGGTATAATTGCTATTGTTTTGACTAATTAAAACTTTTCAAATGAATACCAAATTTCAGCTGTGCATCTCAAAGTATATTCTTTTCCACTGCTCTACAAAACTAGAGACCTGGTTTAAGTCTCGTATCAACTGGATGGCTGCAAGAGTGATATGAGTTCTGCAGATTGGTGGGGGTTCATTTAGAAACTGAATTGGAAAAGAAATGGAAAAAAGGAGAGATGGTTCACTGGTCTGAGGTACGAGGTTTCTGGCTGTGTAAGAGGAACAGCAGAATCAGCCAAAGACAAATGATGTTAAATTAAAACATTTTTGGATGCAGAGAACTGTTGAAAAGGCTTGGAGATGTCTTCTCATCTAGTATAACATCATCATTGTTCCAGCTTCTACAAGCTTCTTGGTATCCCCATCTCTGAACAGAATTACAAACCTAATTACCAGAAATGACTTCTTTAAGCCTGAAATTAATCCAGCTCACTGTACTAACAGTGATGGACTGGGAGAAAAACTCTTTTATACTCATGATCCATATGCGGGATGAAGTTTAACATGATTTGCAGTGAGGCTGTTAGGAGGACTGGAGCTCTAGAGTCAAGCCTGTCCCTGTGCACAGACAAGTGAAATCTTTTCAAACAAACAGGGTGGAAATTCTTGGCTTCTCCGGGAACCGGCCTGATTTCCAGCGGATCGTGGTTTGGATTCCCAGCCTGCCCTTGGCATTCCAGTTTTCCCCCTGCTTGCCACAGCTAGATTGTGTTTGCTGTTTCTGGACTGAAATGCTGAACAAGATCCTGGTGCCTCAGGTAGGCGATGTTTTACCATGGAGGAAGAAATCCCTGTCTGAAGGCGGGGAATGGAACCTCCTAGTTAACAACTGGCAAACCTACAGGAAAGGAATTGAGCTGCCGTCAGTAGGTAACATATTAATGGCCGGTGTTTAATTTCTTATAGGTAAAACATAAGAATATGGTGGTCCTCACATTAGTGGTCTAACTACAGAACAGGCTGTGCAGAAAGGTAGCGCCGTTTCCTTCCATCTGCCATTAAGGGCCTTGCAGATCTGCCAGAAAAAGGGAAAATTAACCTTCTGTGGAAATCCAGCAAAAAGCCTTTTCCCCTTTAAATCATTAAAAGAGAACTTAATGATGCATCAGTCTGCAGAGCGCGTTTCAGCCAGATGCACACAGGCATTCTGGAGGCTTCACCGGCTGCTTTGACGATGCTGAAGCTCCGTATTTCCTCCTTAGACTTACCAGACTTGCTGTAGATAGCAATAACTACATTTCCCTCCGCTGTTTCTGACCTGGTAAGGATTAGAGGCTGTTGTGATCAGTAACCATATCTGTTGCTGAGCTTTGCTCTGCTGGTACCCACCATGTGCTGGTTTCTCTGTGCATGGCTGGCAAAAACAACAGCAGGGAGGAGGAGGGAAAGAAGACTCAGCCCCGTGCAGGGACAGATGAACGATGACTGAAGTTTGGCTGACAGAAAGCTCAGCGAGGCATAAATGAATGGGTTATGGTTATGCTCAAAACGATAGTGACAAAGAAAAAAAGAGAAAACCTGTCTTTTCTAAGAGCCTTCTAAATGCAAAGACTCATCTATAGCCAACAGATGCATGGTACAGAATTTTCATTGGCTGGAGACCAAATTAGGGACAATGCTACACATGAAACTTGCTCATTTGACCAATGTTATGCTTCATTTTCATCAGTGCTGTCCATGGAATATTGGATATTCTGGCAGTTATTTAATAAGGCAAATGCACACAAGGAGCCCTTTAAGGTAAAAAGTAAAATAATCTCTGTTTTCTCTTCAGGAGGTTTTGGCAAATGGGAGAAGATGGAGAAGAGGGAATAAAAAGTGTATGTGAAACAAAAGTTTTAACAGTCTGTCTAACCAATTGGTATAATTAAGTTTTACTTCAGCCCTCGGGAAACCCCAGGGAAGTTTGTGGCATCCCAGTTCATGTGCATATTAAGTAGGAGATCATGTAACCTTCATGCAGTTTTGGAAAGGATTGCTTTTTAAAGAGTTATAGCTCTCATTTATAGCAGTGTCAGTCTGAGGCAGCGCTGGACCGCAGCAGTGTTCATCCAGAACTGTATTGGGTTGCACAAAGTCGGGTCTGGATTCACCCAAGTTCTTCAAGTTAGAAGTGGAGGCCATGGAAATGAAAGGAGGAGCATGAGCTAGACCAAATGGGTTGAAGCTCTGACCAGACACCCCTCAGAATCAGTTAACGGGGGGTTGTCACTAAATATCCATAAGGGAGGTGGATGATGTGCTGTGGGAAGGTGAACGATGTTCTTCTATTGCACCCCAAAAAACTAGTTCCCGTTCTCCTCCCTTCTGATGGTACTAGGATGTAGAGGATCTTTCAGTGCTGTTGGTGACAAACCAAATGATGGAATTTGGTCCCACTTTGTCCCCCTGACCACTCTTCCCACTTACATCCCTAAAGGGAGGTGGATGCCCAAGGAGGGCACAGAACCTCCAGGAGTTCCTTGAAGGGTGCTGAGCGGGGTCCCCAGCACACACTGCCTGGTGACTGTGCCATTAATGGTGTCTCCTGGTGAAAAAGTGCTGATGGGAGTAATCTCTTCAACACGGACAACGCTGACCAGTAAGCAGATTGGTTGGCAGACCAGCAATCTTAAGGTTCTTCCAAACATACTTATCTGCCCAACATACCCAATTCTGCTCACCCTCAATATGCTCAGTTGCTTAAGTTTCTTACAGCGTAGGAGCTCATCTCATCTCTTCACCAAGCCCTTCTTTCGTACTTAAAACTATCAACTTACACTGACATTATTTCTTCCATTCAATATGAGGATAGATCCTCAGCTGCTGAATTCAGTCCTGTTCCACTGCAGTGAAATTGGATAAAATTTGCATTGGAACTTCTTTCCAAACAAAATTTTTTTTTTAAATTCTAAATTAAAAGGAAAGATTTTGTATACAAACTGATTCATTTCAATCTTAGTAGGCTTCCTGGGAAGATCTCGATCATGCTATCTTGTGTAGGTACAGAAATAAAGAGTGAGGAGGGAGATTCCAACTCATTTTAACATTTAAACCACTAATGAGATTCAAAATTACAAATTCTAACTCTCAGCTCTTTTTCCCTTCTTTAGCCCTCAGTCCTCTAAGCCATCCCAAATGTGATACAGCACTTCAGGAGACAAACATTCCGATGGTATTTCAGGAGTGCTGAGGTGGGAGATATAGATTTACGAAGGCCTTACAGCGAGGATTTTTTTTTAGCCGCCCCAAACAATGCTGTTATAGAACATGTCCTCACAAAATATTCAACCCTTGCACATTTCCATTTTGAGCTTGCAACCAGGTGTGTCTGAACTCTCTGCAGCAGGGCTTTACCCAGCGTGATTCCTGGAATACAAATGCAGCTTGTCCCCATGTGTTTTCCCCAGCAGATTCAGTTCTTGAACAAGCAGTTCTTTCCTTGCACGTAAGTCACCTACATGCTGGGAAAAAAACCAGAAGGAACCTGCGAACAGCTGCCTCACATAATGTCCTCCAACATACACAGGCATCTTCTCTTAGAGGTCTCTCTTGGATTTCTTGGCTTTGCTGTCTCAAAGGCTGGGACGGTGCACACGGGGTTAGGTGGTGCTCTGGTTTTATGGACAAAGGAACAGGAACAGAAGGAATAAGGGCTACGGCATCCTCTAAGCTCACCGTGATCTAAACCAACTCCCAGTAAGTGGGAGCAAACGGGACATTTTTTTCAAAACCCCACACGTTAGTGTTCTGCTCCAGAGCAGCCCAAGTCCACAATGGTTTTTTCTTTCACTCGGGTGGCAGCAGCACATTCCTCTGATGCCGAATGTCCCCGGCTCACTCTCACAGGTGACTTTCTGCTACAACAGCACTTTCACAGCTGGTTACTGGGAATGGCAAAAATCTGGCGTTTAACAAATCGGCTCTTCCGTAAAAAAGCTGTTCAGAGCTGCTCTGCTGGGCTCCCTGGAATGAGTTAGACACCTGCTAGGGATGGCTTGGCTTCGTATGATCTTGCTTCTTGGAGAGGTTTTGGACGGGATGATTTCTTCGAGCCCTACCTTGTAGGATTCTGAACATCTTTATTTTCATCCCCGTTGCATCAAATGTTTGTCTTTATTTCTTTCCCAAGTCATCAGTCTGCTTGCTTCTTCTTGTAAGGAACAGTGTGGCTCTCTAATGCGAAGCGTTAAAGCCACCCCACTAATCACATAAGGGTTAAAAACATGATTGGTGGGCAAAGACCCCCCCCTTTTTTCTGCAAGGTTGGTTGAAATTGTGAATAGAGACTGACAGCTTGCCTGAGTGTTTGTGGTTCAATTTGAAACCACAAGACCCAGAAGCACATGGTTTAGATTCAGTGTCTTTCTCTAGCTAACACGAACCATTTGTTCAAGCAGCTTGGCTATCTGTTGGAGAATAGTTTTGCACCAGGATCAGCCTTGATTCACCCCAGACAGCTGAATACATTCAAATGGAAACCCAAAGAAAAAAAGGAAAAGATTTCCCAAAGGCTTGCATTTACTTTTTCTTGTTTATTTTTGCAGCTTGTAAAGGAGCTACTAATATCCTGGTTAAGAAAAAAAAAAAAAAAAAAAAAGAAAAGAAAATGTGAAATGCCAATCAAAAGCAGTGCCAAATTAGGTAGTGTTTACCTCAAAAATTACCTTTTTTAAGGCAAATTCCTGTAAAATAGTAGTGTCAGGGAGGGCATGGAAAGAAGAGACTTAAGTAACTCAAAAATATATTTAGACCAATCTTTTCAAATTTGGCTGTGCAAAACGAGGCACGTAATGAGGCTAAAGTTTAGTCAATGAGGTTTCTCACACAGAGCACTTAAATACACGCCTAACACTAGCCATTGACTTTCAGTCCACTGTCCACAGAAAACCACAGGCTTGAGTGCTTTATTGCTGCTAATGGACAGCAGAAAGGTTAAACACCTCTGCGGCAAGCTGGAAAATTAAAATCCACAAGAAGGAATGTCCAAGTCCGGAGGCTTTGCACAGCTACAGGAGAGTCTCCACCTGGTACCCACAGGTCCCAGCCACCTTTGCACAGCGCTGGATTTACTTCAGCTCCTTTACAACCAGGTGAAAGCATCATACGAATTATGTAGAGCCATTGAAAAGATCTGCTATGGGGAGTGGGAATCAAGTAGGATTAGTATTTGGAAAGCCCAGGTTTCTTGTCTACTCATTGGTTATCTGCTCTGTACTTCGAGTAGCTTGTCCTCGACCACCATTTTATCACGTTGCTTCTGTATTCCTCATCACCTGGCTGAAACGTGTTGATGCTCCTACAGAAAGTAGGATTTGCCACAATAAGGCATTTTATGTACAAAACCTCTATGCAGAAGAGCAGCCCTTACAGGTTGATAGGAAGTGGATTATACATTTAAGTCTTTGCCTTTCATACATCAGCATAAAGACAGAGTAGACACACGTAGAAATATTCCAACTACCACCAAGTACTAGAAAGGGAAGGTGAGCTAAGATACATTCACTGCCTCAAATTTAAGCTATCTCCAATATGGCTAATTAAGACTTGCAAACACCTATTTCCACCTAATAAGTATATATCTCACCTAAACCAGCTGGTTACCTACGCACTGGCACACAAACTCAAATGAGGTAACGCCGTGGCATTCAGCCTCAGCCAAAAGATCGAAGAAGTGAAAGAGAGGTAATTTGATGAATTATTGTGGTGAGGCAATAAACCAAGTGTTCAGTTACCCCAAATCACACGTATTAGGGCTGAAATGAATTATCCTAAAAAAAATTCCCATCATCTAGCCCCCGGGATTATTTGTTTTATCTTTCTCCTTCTCAATATAAAACTGGTTCCAAGAGATTACGTTACAGTACAGGGAACCACCTACTGTACTCCAAGGTGAAGTACTTTGGAAGAAAGAAAGAATACTTCTCTGCTATGTCTCTCTATCTCCTAGTTAGGAATAAGTGACCGTAAAATCTGTGTATGTGTGAAACCACAATATATTCCCCTGTTCTGTCATTAAAAGCCACTCACAACATAAATGTGAATCAGAGGTGGGAGCGCATTCACCGGCAGGGAGGAGCGTGTGATTATATACCGTGAGTTTACTTCCAAGAAAAGATTATATTTCTGGGAATTCAAAATAACATATATTTTATTTTAGTATTATGGGAATATTGAAAAGACTTCTAAGGTTACTGCTTTTTAAGCTACTATATAATCACGGTATAATTTTTATTAACAGAAAGACTTCATAACTTCAGAGATGTGCAGCCGTCATTGCGAAGCTGATGAAGTGAGCATGAGGCTTTAAGGGCTGAGATAGATTGTAGGTATACTGGGGAAATTCCCTTGGCAGTTTTGGAGCTGAGCAGAAATGCAGGTTTAAGGTTAGCGTCTCTCGCTGGAGCCATTCGGCTGGGCAGCAGGAGCTGAGCCGAGCCATCACCCCCGACCCACACCCAGGGAGCCCCCATCTTTCCTACTGCCCTCCTTCTCTTCCTTCAGAGCCCCAAAAGGTTTCCAACCCTTGTATGATGGCTTTTTGTGAAAGAGAGGTATGAAATGATGCTGCTTTGCTCCTGAGGTTTGTGTAGTAGCAGCAAGTGTGCAGAAGAACCTTCTTTAGATGGCACAGGGAGATGGGAAGCCGTCTAGCGGGACTGAACCCTTAAATTACGGAAATGTCCACCTGACTTTGAGAAACAAATTGGCATTTAGAATACCGTCTTGCCTGATTTGCTTTTATGTCTGTTTATTTTACTTAGACACAAGTGGGACCTTGTGAGTCCTCACCATTGTGACTGCTGGTGGCTTTTGGTTTCTTTGGTTATGGTGGGTTTTAGTTCAGGGATCAATCAAAAGCATCTGAAAAAGGCAAGTGTGTCCCTGACATATGCCATGTGCTCAAGCAATAAATCATCCCCTGCACAGTCACGTGAAGAAAGAAGGAGGGCCTTGGCAAGAAGATGGGTTTGGTCAGGAGTCTTGGTTCTGTCTTGAAGAAAAGCGAAACTCCTTCTCCAGATGTGGAATTTCCCGTATGTGGTGTCACGTAGGTGAGGCTGGAATGGCAGTGCTGTGCTTCCCTAGTTAATTATTTTGCACTAGATTTACGGTACAAAGAAGGCATCCTACCATACTAAGAGCCTTACAAAAGTATTTTTATTTTTTTTTAACATAGGAAGGATAAGAAATGCAAACTGGTTAATTTTTAGAGCGTTCTGTTTCCATTTAGCATGTTTTGCTTGCAAACGTGGCTTCAAATGTCTGGGATTATCAGACTCCTTTTGATGAATGATATTATGACAAGTTACTTCTACTGTTTTTTCTATTGGTAGAAATCATGTTTATGGAAACATAGAAGGGAGGAAAAGATAGCTTCAGGTTTGGGTTTTACTTTCCTATAAATAAAGCCTTCTGAACTGCGTCTCATTTGGAACTGGAGTCATTTTCTGTTAACAAAAATAATACAAAATCAGGATGATCTTTTACTAAAATAAGATTGAAACAAAAAAATATTAAATTAATAAAATGAAATAATATCACTTTTACCAACATGGGAAACTTTTAGTCTTAAAAAGCTGAAAGACTTCAGTGTTATAGCTCTCAAGAGAGCACAGGAAAGTTTCCCTAATTTTAATGAAAGTGTGACTACCTCCTGTGGATAAGAATAAAGAGCCTGCTCTGCAGCTTACAGCGTTTGTTTGTAGGAACACAGTCAGTACTCTGCTTTGGACGATCAAGTGGTGCCCAACAGAAACAAGACCAATAATTGTTTACAAACCATATGATCCTGGTTGTAGCCTTGCTCCTCGTGAGTGTGCTGCAGGTCTTTACACCAGCGCATGCGAATCACAGCCCTGGTTGGGAAGGCACTGGAATAAAGAGCTGGATGAGATGGGAGCTGATGCAGTCGTGCGTGGGACTCGCTGCCCGTGAGGAGGGGGCTGCCCTTTTCCCATTGAACCAAGTTCAACGTCTAAGCAGCTGATGGGCGCAAGGCACTGGAAGGCAAATAAGAAGCAAAGAAAGCATGAAGCCAAACCTGTTAATATTTTTTTTTTCCCTAAGATGGCTGCAGACCTGGTTCTCATTCAGGTTGAAGCTCCTATTGCATTGTGCAGGGGGTTGGACTAGATGACCTTGGAAGGTCCCTTCCCACCCGTATTCCATGATTCTGTGGTTCTCCTCTTTACGTCCCTGCAGACATCTGTCTGATTTTCATGACAGACTGTTTCACTTTGTGGCAAGACAGATTTTGGACTCCAGCCTGAAATGGGATGGAAGATTCAGCCCTACCTGGTCCTCAATGCACTATTTTATTTCAGTACTACCCAACATGACATCTGTGCTTGGAGGGAAGGGGATCTCCATGGATAATAGAGGAGAAATAGCTGCAGTAGCAAAGCCATGAAGAGACGAGCCGGAGGCTTTAAGGTTTTTCATGGACATCATCTCCTTTATGGTGGTGCACAAACAGGAGGGAGGGTGCGAGGGGTGCCGGTGACCTCAGCCACCCCAGACACACATTGGGGTCCAGGTTACAGCTGACTGGAATCCTGAGGTTTTACTGGCCGGGAGCCAGTTTGAAACCCACTCGAGCCACCCTAGTATTTTATAACATTGTAAAGACGGTATTGTTTAAAACATTTCAAAAATTCTTCACACAATCTGGCAGCCTTCCAAAAGCGTCTTAAATGAGCCAAAACTATCAGCAGCCACCCACCTTCCTGTCCATTATCCTCTGATTAATGACATTCCACCAACAGGGTCCGACATTCAGAATCTCCCTGCTGCAGGACCTCTGCGTAAATATGATCTCGGAGACCTGTAAATTGTCTGTATCGTTTGCAGCTGTGTTTTATATGGGGGGTGTCTCTTTGTCATGTGGTGACCACGCAGGAGGGGGTTCTTGGAGGGGGTGGAGAGAGGCCAGGGCTTGCAGCATCTTGTAAAACCTTAATGAGGCACAGCAAAGAGAAATCAGATCATGCTGGAGGTATGATGCTCTGTTTCTGTGATTGTGTTTGTGCTCCTTATCCAGTCACCTTGTGCCTTCTGAGTCAAACCAGCCACAATGAGAACAATCCTAAAAAATAACCAACAGCCAACCTCTTCAGCTGGAATTAATTACTGAACAGATCTAGCTCCCTTAGGAAAAAGAACATCAGTGTTTGTTTCCTGCTGTAGATGCAGCACGTAGATGGTAATTAGTTACACGATCAATGGTATTTAGGCATCTTGATTAATGCTCCCTTCTGCAATGTGGATGCAGGAGATTTTCCAGGTAAGATGCTTGGAGGCAGATGTTGCAGTACCTAAGTCAGCCCAGGAATAAAGAGAAGCTCAGGCAGTGCTCCTGTGACGAATGTGACAATTCGGAGAGTACCCGGAGCAGTGAGGTATTTTTATATCTATTGTACTTCTGTGAATACTTAAAGGAATGGCTGAAATATCCCAGTTTCATTGATGGATATGCCCCAGAAATTATCAGAGATGATGAAGCAGGTATTGGGAAAGTGAAAAAAGTCAAACGTCCTCCCACTTTTCATCAATGTTCCCTCCAATGTGTAGGCTTAACTATTGGTAATTGTGATAGTGTCAAAATTGTGAAAGTTACACCGATGTGTAAATGCAACCTTATCAGCTGATAGGAGTTCATACAATGCCACTTTGCAGAATAAAGAAATACTCCTACTAGCCATAAAATCTTGAATTAGTATTTTTCATCCATATGACATTTGCTTTTTTCCCCCCGTAATATTGTATTACCTGACTTTCTGGAAAGCAGAAATTCAAAGTAAAATGATGAAGAAAAGACACATTACTTTGAAGTTGACCCTCATGAAATGTCTCGGAGGTTCTGCAGTGCCCTGGGCAGGTGACAGAAGAGGAGCAGAACATCTGGTTCATGATTTCATCAAGAGTTGGGCATTGAAATACCCTGAAAATCTGGATCTGATGTGCCCCAGCACTGACACAGAGGATCGTTTCATTTCTTCATCATAATTTTTTTTTCCTAAAGCATTATTTTTTTTGCAATGTAGGCACACGAGGCATGTGCTGGTGTGCTGTACAACTCCTTGAGTAGATTTCGGGTTTGTGTCCTGGGCATGTACGCTCACCTCCCTTCAGAATTTGGTGTTATAAGCTTGTAGACATACCCTTGTGCGTCTGCACTCTGTGTGTTTGTATGTACGTGTGTATTCTCACGTCTATATCAATATATAGAAAAAGTATACGTAGGGGCACATCATATGATTTTTGAGACAGCTTTATTTCCATGAGAAGCTACAGAGTACATTTTCACTCAGCAGTGACTCATCTCTCTAACTCTTTTTTTTTTTTTTTTCTTACTGCTTAATCCAAGAAACTCTGACTAAGTCAGCTCTGCCACGTCCCAAGTGTAGCAGGGATTCCTCACAGTCCTTGATGCAAACAGAACTAGTAATTCTCCTCCGAAATAGCAAGAAATTGCTATTTGCGGGCTCATGCTTTACGCAATGATGACCTTGGCTGAGGCACCCCGAATGGAAAGGGCCGCGGCGCATGAAGTCAGTGCCACTGTGGTAAATAAAGGCAGCGCCAGGAAGGCACAATTTCAACATCGCCTGGCACATGAAGCGTAGCTGGGCAGGGGCACTACGCGTATGAGCTCTATTTTCTTAACAGCAGTCTGGGAACCTCATGGCACTATGTCATAGTGAGACAGGCCAGTTTTGTATCGCAGCTTGTTGTTTTTATTATTTTTTATTTAATATGCAGACCCCTTGAATGTTCTACACAGGACTGTAATAAAAACCGACGGGCTGCAGGGACAGACTGGCAGGAGAATGACAGCTGTCTGTCAGTGGCCCAGGCTAGTGGAATTTCAGAGGATTTCAGGTATTGACTGGAAAAGACTGGGGAAAAAAAAATTGAGATGTCATTTCAGCACTTCACCTCGGCACTGAGAAGTCATTGAGTGCGACAGGTTGTAGACCATAATTTAGCCTCACACATACCATTTGAGATAGTAAGAGTCTCATTAGGTGCATGCCTACAGCCCATAAAACCCAATTACATGTGTCAAGGTTTCTACTGGCAATCTTAACTGAATCAGAGTATACCAAAACGTCGCTTGGATTAATGAAAAAGGCTAATTAACCTCCTGGCAGCTTGCTCAGCCCGCTGATTGGTAAGGCTGACCTGTCTTCTTTTCCTTAGACAGCATCATGAGCAGTCAGCACCCATCGAGTTGCCTCAGTTGATCAAAAGACATTTATAAAATCAATTTCAGAGAACCCCGGGACCCAGATCTTCCTTTTTCCTAGGGACAGACGTTCCTCTTCCCCAGAAGGGATCCGAGCCCTCAGGCTGTCCCTGAGCTCTCCCTGTCCCTTGCAGTGGGGGCTCCACTCCTTTAACACCCCCCACAGCCGCAGCGCAGCACCCCCGAAATATCTGCCATCATTTCTTGGCTGGATAGGCACACACTTCCAGGACAGTTACATTTTCATCCCAAACCCATTCACGAGGTGCGAATGGATCTCTCAATGAATTTGCCATAGCTTGCTTAGCATAATTCTGGTGTTTTTTCTCTCTGGTGTTTTTTCTCTCTGGTGTTTTTTCTCTCTGACTTTTTCCACATCTGTTTACTGTGTGACTTCTTCAGTGAGCAGGCTGTATATTCATTATCATATGAAATAATGTTTTATTGGAAGAAATATTATCTCAGAACACCCTCTAGGTATATAAGCTTACTGTTTCTCCCTGGGTTCTCAGCTTTCTTTCATCAGGACAGTTTTGTTCAAATGATATTACCTCTCTTGGGCGTACTTCACAGGAGCTTTACAGTGATGATGAATAAAACAACTGTGGGGAGACTGCAATAAATTAATTGCACCATTTTATAGGAGTAAGAGAATGGGCAGGAGACCCGAGACTGAAACACAAATCTGACTGCGACTTGGGATTCGTGGTTGAAAGACCGGTATGAGAAAGAGAAAAGATGTCAGAGCAGGAGTGGGAGTGGGATTTGGGAAAAAAAGAACAAAACGAGCCCAGCACATTGTGGTCAATAATGAGCAATTTGGAGTCTCTATTTCAACTCAGCCAAGTACGTGGAAGACCTGAATTTGTAATTTAGCCATTGCCTTTTATGTTTTATGAGATGCAGAAAGTTTTAATGAATCTGTGTCTCTGCCTTTTACTGGCTGGAGGTGGATTGTCTAACTGCGTTACAGGAGCCCTCCAAAAACCAAAGGCTTCTGTGAGAGCCACGAGGGGGATGGCCATCTCTCCAGCTTTTGCTTTGTCTCAGGGAGGATCTGAGCTCCTAACACTGCTGCCCCAGGTCACTGTCACCCTGACGGGTTTAGCCGTGCAGATGTGCTGCAGCTGCCCGTGGTGCTCTGCTGGACACCAGTTCCCTCTCAGTCTGTGGTGGGAAGGCTGAATTTTGTCCAGTTCAATAGAATATCTAACAACTTGCCCAATCAGCTTGTGCAGGGTGGGATCAGGAATACCCACAAAAACCATCAGAGCCCTGGGAGATGAGAGACGACGTGTTGGAAGGCAGCGTCGGATGGGTTGTCCAGGATCATCCTCCTGCGACATGTTGCTCAAGAACAGCAGCCGCACCCAGTACGGATGCAATCATGCAAATCAAAGGTGAGAATTGCTTAAAATATCAACATCCAGCCCTTTGTGCCAGGTGTATTGGCACAATAA
>NW_010133054.1:112366-114447 GCF_000699245.1 Pterocles gutturalis | reverse complement strand
GGGAGGAAACCCAGAGCAAAGCCTTGGGTTGATAATCCCAAGTTTATTTACCGAGGGAGGGAAGGCGACTTGTCAGACGCCATTACATTGCCGAAAGGAAAACTGCAGAATTACAAAGAGCATTTGGGCAAGGGAGCGTTCTGCAGTGGGAAGTCCCTGGACATGCCGTGACGTGAAGTCCTGCCTGTGTTTGGGCTGCAGCTGTTTTGCAATTGGGTTGCTGTTGTTTTCTGTGGTGCAAGAAGGCTTTTCAAAGCTCCCAGTCAGACGCTTTGCTCTTACGTCCCCCTTTTCTGGGATTTTTTTTTTTTTTTTCAGATTACCATGCCCGTCCTTTGCTGTTGCTGTCTCTCGGGTACTCCAGAAGAGGTAAGAAAGCAGCTTCCCCTCTTGCCATCACCAGTGCAGGAAGGACGTAGGGTGGAAGGGGAGGGGAAGGAGTTACCGGCTGTATCATGGTGCGTAACAAGATCTGCTGTGGTGCAGTGTTGGGAGAAGGACTGGTCCCTCTGCGCATGTGGCCAGCTGATGGGGACAGAGAGGGGCTGGCACACGTCCCATGTCAGGGCAGTGACGGGGTGAGATTGTCCTGATGCAGAGATGCCTGGAGAAGCAGGTAGCCCTCAGCAGGAGGAACCAAGGCAGCAGAACTCAGCCCCAGCGCATCCCACCAGTGGGTTTCTTTCATGTCCCACCTAGAGCCACTCTCCAGCTCCGTCAGCCCCAGCTTCCTGCACATCTTCTCCAAAGATCTGATGATGCGCCTTGCAGAGTAAACCAGCCCCAGCTCTCACACCGAAGGGTCTGATCCTGCTCTGCGCAAGGATTCGGGAGGCAGTAAATGGTCCCTCGCTCTCCTGTCATCTCATCTCGGGGTCAGCGTGGGTGGAGGTGACGTGAGTTGTGGTGGCCACCTCTCCCACCCGCGCAGAGCCCACCGCTGTGTCTGCAGGGCAGGAGCCGCGTGCCAGCCTGGCCCCCAGAAGTGTTCTGTGCCTTCAGGGATTACCCTAAATTGTTTTATAATTTTGGGCAAGAATTATATGAGTTTTCCAGACAGATTTCAGAGAGTAACTAGCCTGGTAAATCCCATGGGGCAAGAACCGTGAATTACTATTGCTATGAGATGATTAACGAGGTTTCTCTGGTCTCCTTTCTTCATATTTAAAAAATAAATTTTTACATGAATTTCTCAAGGAAGAACATGTTCCAAACGATATAATTTTTAACAGTGACATACTCATCTGATATATTAAAACATAAAACATTCTGAAGACAAATGTAATTGCTGATTATTCACAAATATAATTGCTGATTATTCACTGATTTTTCCAATCAAGGGTTAAAGCCAACACTGCCATTTTTAAGTTGCTGTCATGCTTGCATCTTAGTGCGCTGCCACAATCCAGTTTTTTAATCTGAATATAGTTGCTATTTTAGTTATTTTTTTGTTTTGTGTATAAAACCCTGAAATTTCACAATTGTCAAGGGAACATGTGAAATTTTTCTGCAGGATTTGATCCATAATTCTCAGAATCAGATACTGTTCGGTATCTGAGTTGAACAGACCTCACTGCTGGATAGCTAAGAGTTAGTGTCCTTAGCTTCCAGTGAAAAAAAAAACCCGACCCAAAACAAACCAGAAACATAGGCATTGAGAGGGTTGAAAAAGCCTGCATTTCTTTAACCTTTCTTTTTCGATCTTTAAAGACTTCCTGAAGGGACTGGCAAATGCTTTTTCCAGCATTTCGTCCCAGGACAGGCTGGGAAGCGGGAGGTAGGATTTGGTACGGGGAGTTATGAAGTGTGGGGTGTAGTGACGATAGGCAGGTCACAACTTCTGGTGGTAACACCGGGGCATGTAATGGAGGCTAAAACCAGAACAGGGCTTCTCCGTTCAACCAGAGATCAGTAGGAGAGTTTGGTGCCAGCAGGCCATCAAGCATCACCTGATAGATTACCTCTGATTGCTTCATCGGGCTCGGGCTTTGCCTTTTCTCTGAAAAGCGTTTGGATGTTGGCTCAGAAACCCGCGGACGGGGAGACGACGAGGTTTCTGTTGGTGGAGCTGCAAAAGATGT
>NW_010133054.1:79100-112335 GCF_000699245.1 Pterocles gutturalis | reverse complement strand
GTCGTACAGGCTCTGGTGGGAGAGGTGAGAGAAACCGGCATCGTGCCCTGCGCAGAACTTTCCAAATCTGGGTTTTAGCCGGTATTTTGATGTAAAGTTTTCCTTTTTTTGGGTCGCATGGTTCTTACTCTGAATGTGTGGTCCGGTGAGTTATGGCTTACTGAGGGCAGGAGGTGGTCGGTCCAGCAGCTCCGTTCCCATCCATCCCAACCTCCTGCTCCCTTGGTCTGCTGGAGTCCCTTTCCCCCACAGTGCCGTGTTTCCCTCTGGAGAATAAATAGACTTCTGTGAAGATGTCAAGAAAAACTGTTGCCTAAAGAAAGCCGATTCGTCCTCAGTTTGGAAAAGACATCATGACTTTCTTTCTCTTTCACAGCGGGAACCCCTTCCTGTAAATACAAGGCAGCCCTGTCGCAACATTGGTAATAAGATTTGAACTATTTTCTTTGGACGTTTCACCCCTCGCCCCCTTCTTTGTGGATAGTGGTTAAAGTGATAATTAGTAAATTCTGGTACTCACCCAAAAATGCTCCAGCACTGGAATTGTACACAGATACACAAGAAATGCAGGTACGCAGATTGTCAGCACCCTGCTTTCTGACATTGGCAGAAACGAAAAAATAACGGTGTGGACCCCCTGCCAGCGACTGTAAACATGCAGTTATAAAAGAGGACGTTAAATGGTAATGACCTCACATTTGTACAGTGCTTTTCATCCAGGAGAAACCTAACTGCTTTGCAAATTGCCAAACGTTTCTAAAAGTCACTGCAGGGCTGCTAATGGTTAGCCACTTCGGGACAATTTAGGACAGGAAGTGAAAAATACAAAATTCAGGAGAAATGAAGGAAATTTCAAGGATCCCCCAAAATAGTTTGTTTACAAGAAGCGCGGACTAAAAAAGCGTCGAAGCTGCAGAATGTGCAATGGATTATTTACCGAATGTGCGGTGGATTATTTAAATGACATAGAAACTCCAGTGAAAATCAAAGTAACATTGTATGAGCAAAAACTATATAACAAATTAGCACATTTTTTCCAGCCCAAGGAGTTGGATGTGCTGACTTTACTATACTGCATATCCATGCAAAGGTTCGTTTAAAGGAGTGTGCAAGGACAGTTTCCATTCGTAATGCTAATTTACTCATAAATTCTCCAACAGAAGACACGACATGAGTCCAGCTCTGTGCCATTCACTCATGTAAAATGTTCCCAGGGCTCCGAAGAACTGAAATTTTGGTGGTGGTGACAAAAGGGGAAATAAAAGGAACCTCATTTAATTGGCTGAAATAAAGCTGAGTACATTTGAACTTCTTGAAAAAAACCTAAAAGCTAGTATTTTTTCATTTAGTGGGAGCTGCAGTTTGGATGAATTCAAGCACAATTTTCCTACATCTCACTACATCCCTCCCAGTGAGCCCTGGCCTCGCATCTCGCTGGGGGGAAATGGGACATCACAGAGGGGACAAGTGCCCAGGACAGCTGCTCGCAGCCTAAAAACGAGCCAGCTGAAATACCCTTCCAAGAAGCACTGGTATGATCTTTGTGAACAGGACTCTTTTAAGCTTTTGATGAAATGTTGTAGCTTTCAGTAAAGACAAAAATCTCGTCGTTTTCCAGGATATATATTCTTTGTAATAAAAGTCTGATTTTCTCCAGAAAACAAGACTTTAAAAAAAAAAAAATTCCTTTTCTAGAACCCCCATGTTTGTGTCAAAGACCAGCCCTAGTTGTTTAGTGGGAAGGGAGCCAAGGACTAGTGCTGAAGAGGATAAGCTATAGGATCAATAATTAGCTCAGACTTTGCTCTGAATTTTCCTTAAATTAATTGTATATATAATAAACTTCAGGGTAGTCTAACAAAGTATCTATTTATTCATGGACTCTACTTTAAATAACTTTTATAGAACTAGAAAGTAATTTTTCCTTCTCTTACGCTGTTACAAATCGGAAGGAACATCTTGATCTCCTGTGGCACCCTAGAGAACAGATTCTTCGTTTCTATTTATCATGAGGATCCATCACTTTACTGGAAACAAACCCATGTTCCTTCCCACCCTCTTTTTAAAAAAATTTTTTTTAGGAAGCTTAAACACATGAAAGCAAAACAGAGAAGCGAAGCAAAGCACACTCAGCATTAATTTGGCAATGGGGAAACTTACTAAAACAGATTTTATTGTTTAAAACCGAGACTGAAGTTTTCCTTCTATAAAAAAACCAAACCTCTCTGACATTTGTTGGAAATTTTGCTAGCAAATGGCTCATGTATTCCATTGCACAGGAGATGCAATTAGATTTCTGCAGGTTTGTAAAACAAACTATGGTCTAGGAGTGCTGTCATGGAACCAGGGCTCTGATTTCCAGTTGGATAACTGAGCTTTTAATTAGGGCTCCAGTGGTGCAACTGCTTTGCAATTTCTAAAGCTGCCTAAGGGATTTGAATGTCAACTTCTGATTAAAATTACTGTGAACTGAGCATGCTCTAAGAGGATTTGAAACTTGTGGCCTATATATTCCCTTTGTATAAGAAGGAAGGATTTGCTTAGTGGAGAAAAACTTTAATCTACTGGAGGTATGAAAAATTACTGAACGACATCCTCTGCCACTGCAGACCAGCATATTTTATCCCATTTCAGTGGGACCAAGATGATTTTTAGCCGCAAAGTGTAAGAACCACAGTCTTTTTTTTTTTTTTTTTTTTTTTTTTTTTTTTGTGTCCTGGCAGAGGACGAGCCTTGTGGAGGCCACATAATCCACCCCTCCGTACCAAGGGGTTCTTCACCTTCCCTCTGGTGCAGCGATATCATACTCTGTGTGGTGGAGAGGTTTTCACCGTGATCTAGTCCCGGACCTGGGAGCAGATGATGTGTTTCTGCTAACTACGGAGAGTTCTTTCTCCATATGGCATTGCCGGGATCTCAGGCAGTGAGATGAACGATTCAATAGTCAATTTACATTTCAAACTAAAAAGTCATTGCAGTTTTTCTTATACTTTGGAAATCATTAACCCCCCTACTCCTGCTCCAAATGGTTTTGTTAGAAATTGCTCAGAACCTGTCCTTCCTTTTCTAAGGTTTTGATTTCAAGTAACAGAAGAACCCCCAAAACCAAATGAAGGGTCTGTAGCTGATCACAGGGTCTGAGTCAGGGTTTCATGCTCCTATCAAAGAAGTTTTCACTCTAGTTCACCCCTTCCCCAAGTCCCTGGTTGATTTTTTCTGCTGTTAACTCTGAAATTCCTTTGGGTTTGTAATTTCCCCAGGGGTCTTCAATAAGGAGGGGACCCTGGCGATGAAGCTGGTCAATGTACCTGCCGTCGACGCCCTGTTCTCCGATATCGCCAACGCTTTCAACAAGCAGCACGAGGATCACTCTGCCATGATGAAGGGTGCCCAAAAGCTGAAGGAGGTTTCTGGCTGCGCTCCCGCTGCCAGTCTTAGGTCCTGCATAGAGACTGTGCAGCAGGAGCACGGTAAGCAGGCAAAAGCTAAGAGCAAACTGAGGCCAGCGTTAAAACAAGCAGGAGCATATGAATTAACGGCATTCTCGGAGGTGCTGCCGCAGTCCCTGTGTCTAGAGCCTGCTCAGAGCCCCCTTCATTGCTACTTCACATGCTGTGTGACATGGTATAGACAGATTTCAGATTTTGTGGAAATTCTGGCCATTTTTACAGCTTGTTTCTAATTTATGGTACAATATAAAGTTACCGACTGGGCTGACTGATCCTGAAAACACATGTTGGGAGATCTGGCTGTTCTAGTGCTGCTTCAGGTGGCTCCAGCTCCAGCCCTGCCCCGTGGTGTCTGCAGAACCAGCCCTGAAACCTGGGGGACAGAAAAGCCATGCCTTGGGGGACCTGGTCAAGAACAACGAGGTGTCTCAGGGAAGATGAGGAGGGATTGGTAACACGCTTTTCAGCAAAGACTCACCCAATACCCTATGCTTTTCACTAAATGAGCAAACACAAAAGCTAGTTCAAATTTAGCCAGGTGGGAGGACTATTGGTTTCACCTGTGAGGGATGCAGAGCAGCTGTGTCAGGGATGATTTTGGCTCCATGTGCTTAAGTGAGTCCTTAAGGAAGTTATATATGAGTCAGTTGGGTTGCTACTGGCAAACACCTCTATTATATCGCACACACAGAGCAGCCACAGTGATAAGGAAACTGGAAAGAAGATTATTTTGTGGATGCTTTTCAGGGTCAGTCACTGGAGAGGTGTTGCTTCATGTGTTTAGTTTAGCAGAAACAAAGGTGTTGAGACATTCCTTTGTTGAACTCCAGCCAGATGCAAGTCACAAGATAGATGTTGTTTTGTTTTTTCAGGTGGCTGCAAGGTGCAGGTGCACGTGGAGGGCTATAGCTTTTCGCTGGTTGTAGAGGAGAAGAAGGTGCCTGACAAACTACAGGAGGTCCAGCAGCGGGTGGGGGAGCTGAGTTGTTCCACAAAACATGTTCTTGCTCAAAGAACTATACTCCAGGAGATGATCTGCTCAGTGCTTCAGAGCCAGACTCAGCTGGAAGAGGGGATCAGAACTGCAAACCCAGAATATCTGGACCAGGTACGGCTGGAAGGTAATCTGAGAGAGAACATCCAAAAAATCAGCCTGGCCAAGGAGCTGGCAGAGCAGTACGATGAAGCTGCCAGGAGTGTGTTGAGGGAGATGGCCCAGCTAGCTGGCTTGATGCTGGACGGGGCTCCTGAAACAGAGGCTGAATAGATGTTTGTAACCTGCCCACGCATAAGGAACAATAGCTTGGAGGCCACCGGGGTGGTGCAGTGACTTGGTAGTGTCGGTAAATGGCACTCTGCAAATGGCTTGTGGGTAGTGCTGAGTCTCAGATCTGTTTTGTTAAATTATGGACAGAAAGATGCATCTGGAAAAAGGTTTTGATTGTCACTTGAACCATTAACACAGGTGGACAGAAAATGACATTTTCTATCTGGTGTGTTAAGTCATCCTTTTTGCATTAACATGGGGAAAACCACAGAGTAACTGACCAAAATAAAGGCATTTGCACTGGAATTTGATAACATTTCCATCACTGCTTAGGAGGTGATGTGGCTGTACTGGAAGATTATTCGGGGTGACCCATGATGAATCCAAAACCACGGGGTCAAATCGCCCATCCCTGGGCAGGCGTCAGTGGTACCTGCCCTGGGAGCAGGGGAGCAAAGGCAGTGTCTCCTCTGTGTTGTGTGTCTGCATCCTGCAGGCAGGATGAGACATCTCGGCTGGGACCGACAGCTGACTTCTGAAGGAAATTAAGCTGTTTCCCAAACCTGAAACAGGGTAAGTCAAGACTGAAGGCCAGAAACTTTCCGTAAAACTTTACAAATACATTCCTTGCTGCTTAATATAACTGCAGATAATCATTTGACATATGGCTTATAGCACATTCACACCCTTCCTTACCCTGCCTGGAAATTTGTGAAGCCCGTACTTGCTGCAGTGGCACCGAGGGGTGACCTGGCAGCCCGGCTGGTGCTGGCACGTCCAAGTGCAGGAAAGCCAAGGGCAGCAGGAGCTATCGGAGATCGAGACTCACTGTGGGGACTGGGGTGGGGGGGGGGCTAAGCTGGCAGCAGTCCTGTGCTTTGGGGCAAAGGCATTGACACAGGAGGGGCAGTCAGAGGAGATAAGCTCTGGACTAAAATTTCAGGGAAGAACAAAATAAGTCAGAGAAGAACAAAATAAATCAGGGAATCAGGTCTTTTAGCTTTCCAGCCAGTGCCATCAAACTCCCACTACTGACAGCCTATGTGAACAGCAGAAAATACCCCTTTTCTTCAGACACCGTGCAAAACCTGGGATGATTGCTGTGAAATAAGGACAAGTCTGGTGAGCTGGGTGCTGTGACACAGCCTTTGAAGACCAGCTGGAGATGACCTGACACGCTCTGGATGCCCAGTTTGGAGCAGGGACCGGTGAATGGGGAGGGTCGACTGGTTTTGCCGTGCTGGACCTGGTTGGCAGTCAGAAAGCTTATTGAATTAATCACATTTTTTAAGGATGAGGGAAAGAATAGAAACCACGAGTGAAATCCTACTCAGCACCACAAATAACTACAAAAGGAACTCAACCTCTGGGTTTTTTAGGCTGTCTCTACTCTGCCCACTATTAGTGTTTTCAGTCCTTTTTCTGTTTGCCTCAGCTTATCCCCCAAAGACATCAGAGGTTCCCAGGAGAATTTTCTGCCCTTAAATGGCCCAGTGCTTCCCTCGGGCTTCTCCATCTGCTCACACACCTACGGGGCCAGTGGGCAGGATGTTTCCCTGCTCTCTCAGTCTCTCCCTGTAACTACCCGTTATCCTCTGTCTTGCCCAAAATACAGGCTGTTCAGATGTTTCTTTTAGGAGCCCATTTGCTAGGTATGTTTTGCATGAACGTATCAACTCAACAAAGAAATTTGTAACTTCATTCGTATTTTTCTAATCTAAATGAAAGCAAGTGCCTCTGTATTGGCATCATGTGGAGCATTTGGGCTCCCCTTCACTGCCCAACCCGAGAGTTTATCTGCAGACATAGATTTCTTTCTGTTCATTTTGTTTGTTAAGGAATTTGGGGAAAAGGATCGTTGTCACAGATATTTCCTGTCACTCACCCAATAACATCTTGAAAACTACAGCTTCCAGTAGCTCCTTGGTCAATCATTTCTCAAACACAGTGACAATTATATCTGCCAGGGGCTTCAAAAGTTCTCTCTACGTCCAACTTTTTAGAGCACCAACTTTTCTAAAACCTATTGTCTCTGCCAGTTTTGATGGAAGAAACAACCCAGATCCCTTATCACGAGGAACGCAGACAGCTGTGGTCACTGCATGGTCCTTACCAGGACTGGGACCAACCTACCAGAACAGGGGTGAATGGACGACCACACCAAGGGTGACGTTTCCTGCATACTGCGTTTTTGATAATAGTGAAACATGCCTAACACCACGTAGTCGTGAATCCTGGCAACACTGGTATTTTTTCCTACATATCTCAGGAGCTAACTGTGCTACCACTCCAGTTCAGCTTTCCTGGAGCTCGCAGGGTATTTAGTGGAACATATGTAATCTATATTAGCCTTACACGTCCGGGAAATCTCATATAGACTTGGGTTGCTATTGTTACACTCAGACAAACCGCAAACCTCATAATGTCTGTGGTTGATCCAGTCCAGTGCACTCAGACGTCTCTGTTTCCAAGTAGCCCTTAGACATTTTGGAATGCACAGCATTCCTCCGCTGCCATTTCCCAGGCGAGAGCTCGCTCACCTGAGGAGCCCCGAAACACCTCAGTCACTCCTCAGCTACCCTGAGACCAAGCCGACGATCAGGTGGAGTTGCTCTAGATATTGGAAATGCTAAAATGGAAAATTTATTCGTCCCTTTGTATTATTAAAAACAAAAATATGTCAAAATTAAATGTTGTGTGAACAGGAGGATTAAAAGATGGATTGTTTCATTTATCAAAAAAACAATTTTTAAGTTTTGTGCTTGCAGACCACTTTAGGACTGAAATAAATTTTGCATCCCTAAAGTCACTGGGAAGCAGAAGTTGGGGAATTTTTCATCTGAGCATCTCTACTGAAAGCACATGAGTGTGGTTGCTCTTGTACAAAAGCATTTCAGATATCGGACCCACGACAGAACTGGAGTCTGGTTTCTTCCTTAATGTCCATGAAGTGCAGCAGCAAGAAGATTAATTAGGGAGCTAAATACTAGCTTGGAGTTTGGAAATTGGGGTTCTTTGTGCAATTTTCTGCATTCTGTGCAGCACAAATAGTCCTTCTCCTCCCAGGTTCCCCATCTGTAGAACACAAGTGTTTTCATGGGAGTCTCATGAAGACAAACAGGCTGAAAACTCCCAAGGTCCTCAGGTGGTATGGTAACATCGGAACGGATGTCCTGTAAACCTCAGGTGGCCAGACAGAAGGAGCTCTTGTGACAACAGAGCCTCAGGAGGCTCCTTCAGTTCAAATAAACACTGTGGAGCCAGTTGCTCAGACACTCTATTGAAAACCTGCAAAACAAGGGTGGAAACCTCGTGAGCTACTCACTGGGTCTGTTCAGGTTAGAAATTGGAAATTCTGCTTCACAGTGTTACAGCTCCTCTCCTCATGACCATGACTCAGGAGTGCAGAGTTTGCAGCAGAAAAAAAAAAAAAATAATAAAACAGATAAAGTGGAGCTGGGCAACCCTACCAAGGAAAGGTTTTTAATTTTGAGAAGGTGTTCAGGGGTGGACTTTGGCATAAATCTTGGAGACTGAGGCATGACACAAAGCCTCCCTGCTGAAAACCTACACTCTTTTTTTCACCTTATCACATTTGCCTTTTATTTTTTAAACACTCCAGGATGATGATGCTGGCCTGTGTCTGGAGCAGAAGGTGGGACCTCCATTGCTGCTTAGTCTTTCTAGGAAAAAGGCACTGTATGAAAACATTTGGATCCTTAATTGGCCTCATTAAAGAAGCTGGCCATCTGGACCTCACTCATTCTAATTAGTCATCAATAGGGCAGTGACTTGGTCGTTAAAAAAAAAAAAAAAAAAAAAAGCCACCTCCAGTCTCTTAGCCCTGCCTGTACACACAGTGATTACACACAAAGCCGTCTGCTTCGCTCCGGGGCTGGAGCGGGTGGATGTGTTCCCACTCAGCAGCCATCCACCCTGGTGTCTGCGGGCCAACAGCTTGTTTCTTGGCAGGGCCACTCGACCTAAGCCCATAAGCTGCGGCAGTCTGGAAAGGACGGAGCTAAATATGGCAAAGAAACGCGGAGCATGTGATTACCCCACCCTCCACTTGTAAGTCAATCTGGTATCCACGCTTCCAAATGTCATTACTGTGCAGAAAACCTTGGATAACTCACGAAGAAGGGTTCCAGTCATTGCTGAAGTAGCTTTAAAATTTTTGGGCTATTAACTGGTACCCCCTTGTTTGCAAGCATTTTCCCTTTGGTCACTGTTACTTGCTCCTCACGCAAGGACAGGTCAGGAGAAGTGGAGGTAGATGGGCTGGGTGACTCCTGCTGCTTCATTTAGATTTTCCAGATTCACATGTTCCACATCTTGCTTTTGACTCACCCAGTTTATATCCGGGTAGAATCACCAGGACACTTCTCTCAGATGGAGCCTCCTCATATTTGCCCATCCTGAAACAGGACAAGCCAAAACAATTACAGAAACCACAAAAAAAGTGGCTCAACAAGCATAAATAAGAGAGCTTTAAGCACAACATGGTTTGCAGTAGTGGATGGGCAAGACTGGAGAAAAATTGCAAAAAATTGGTTCATTCAGCACTCGATGATGCATCAGTGGATAAATCAGTTGTGGGTGGTCTTAAAAGCTGGGGAACTTTGAAGGTCATCTTGCCAAACCTATCACATCGTTCCCAAACCTGTCACAACTTCTGTGCCTCTCTGAAAAATGTCACCTTCCTTCTCCCATCTCAAATGAAGGTCCTCCTTGCTATTCTTGGGCAGTCAGAATCCTGAAAACCATGTATTTGGGGACTGAATCTGAAAATATTGATGTGATATATGCACAGTCCCCTGGTAAGTAGGAGAAGAGAAATGTATTGGCTGGTGAACAGGAGAACTAAATGTCATTGTTTTGTACAGCTCCTCATGGGACTTGACGAGCCCAAGCTGCAAAGACCCAGCTGGGTCCAGAACAGTCCCCTCAAATTAGTGGCATCTGGATCCAAACCTGTCGTTTGCAGAAGCTGGGGGAAGGCTGTTGAATCAAGAGAAAGCTGGCTTGGCCACCCCATATATTTTACAGTTTACCTGTGTTGAGGAAAAATACCCCTCAAAACTCATTTTTAGTGGGCCAACAAAGGCCCTGGGCTGCTAGACACCTTATTAATAATATTCTTCCTCAGGAGGGGGATGCAGTTCTCCACAAAGATTTATTAATAGTCGTTATTATTTTCATAGAAGCTTTAATGTGCAGTAAAAGACCTATAAAGACAACCAACCAAAGGAACTCATCGATTTCACGCTGATCTGCACTAAAAAAATACCAGTCTCTTTTTTTTTTTTTTTTCTTTCAAATAATAATAAAACAAAGAGCTTTCAGGAGCAGCAACAGCAGAAGGCTAATGTAAAGTGATATATTTGAGACCCAGGAGTATGGTGTAACTTACTCTTGCCTCTGCGGCCTGTTTATTGTGTTTGTCTGGTTGCCCTGGGAACCAGCTCACGCCGTTTCACTTATTTTATAATGTTCCTGTAAATGTTAGGTAGGGCCGGGATTTATTATACACTGTCAACACCTAAAATGGAACGCGCCGCTTAGTGCCGTTTATTTGGCAAGACGCCTTTCCATGCTCCCTTACAAAAAAAAAAAAAAAATCTTTCTTATACAGATATATGTGCAAGTGTGCATGTGTGTATGTGCATCCCTGTCCAAATAAATAAATCCTGTACGCTGGCCAGCAGCCCTTGCCCGGGGAGGGCTGGTGCTGGGTGGTAGGAGCACTGTGCGAAAGGAAGGGCTGAGCCGCCGGTGACCTGCCGTTGGGTGGGATCTATGACTCACGGTATTTGCGTGAGGTGAATAATTAGGGGCCGGGGAAGGCGTGTTTACCAGCAGTGTTTATTATCCCTAAAGATGCAGTGTGATCCTGGTGCTTCTGTCCCCAAAGACCGCTGTTAATTCGGAGCGATGAATCATCAGAATTATTAGGGCTGGAGCGAGCTGCTTGCCTTTCCTCTCCTTCTCCTCCACCAGTCCCTCAGCATGACGGGGCAGATCTGATTGCAGACTACTGGGTGTAAGGCTTATTTTTTAATTTTCCTTTTTTTTTTTTTTTTTTCCTTGGGTAGTACCTGTCAGACTAACACGTGATTTTTAACCAACAAGACTATGAACCTTTTGAATGCTCAAGAACAAATGCAGCTGGCATCCCAACTCACCAAGATGTGTGTTTCTAAATCTAAATCTAAATTCTTTCCTTGCTCCTGCTCCAAACTGCAGCCTTCTCTCTCCTTCCCATGTCCCAGAGGCTGGGGCTCTCTCCCAATTCACACAGGAACCCACGTCTCCCCAGGTGCCAGAGGGAAGCTCCCGTCTCCTCTCCAGTTGCCCTTTGCAGTCCCAAGTGCCGTACCTCCACCAACTCTTCTTTCCCTTGCCCCCAAACAAGATGGATTTGTGCAGTGATTCAATATGACTACAGACGCATTTCTCGCCAAAAAAAAGAACTCTGGACATTTGTACTTGGCTCTGCTCCTGGTGTGATCCACTCACAAGAGTGGTGAATCCACTCGTACAAGGGGATTTGGATTCGGCACTGAGTGGGGACTGCTCTGGCTAAAAACAGGGCTGGGTGAAGAGACGAGGTGGATCAATCCATGGGTAAAATCCAAGAAAAGTGGCTTTGTTCCTCCCCACGCTTGGGGCTGGTTCTGCCTCCCTCTGACCAGAAATGTTCCCTCCTTGGCGTGAAGCCTTTCGCCACTGAACAGCTCCAAGGCCAAGGAAACCAGCCAGCACCCAAAGCATTAAACACATTGGGATTAGGCAGTGCCCTGGGACTGAAGGTACAGGAGATGGACGATCTCCAAAAGGTTGAGGAGTGCAAATGGAAAAAGGCAGAGCCTGGGGCAGAACGGCTGGTGACAGCAGATGGTGTTCAGGGGAAAAAGTCGGATGAGGAAAGTTGGACTTGATGGTCCAAGGCTGCATAGCGTGAATTTTTCTTTCAATTGGAATGAGTTAAGGATGGTGAATTTGCTTTAGGAAATATTAAAGGTTAGGATTTGTATTTCCTCTGTGATGCTGAGCAATTTAAATCTTAATTCCCCACTTCATCTGACTGTGAGGCAAAACTAGAGCGAAGCATAATTAATTCATATTTGCAATGTGACCCGAGATCCTTGACTAAAGGCTTCATACCAGTAGGCTCTTGAGTATGGTTTGTACATAATCTGTGTGAATGTATGCCAGTAAAACAGGACTTCACTCCTTTGTTTCAGGCAAGAAAGTGGACTGATGATGATATCTTGTCTTTTTCTCTTAATGATATAATCTTTTTCTCTCTTCTTGTTTTTCTTTCTGATAGATACTTTGCAAGAAAGCATACGTTGTGCATAGAGGTCTGTTTTTTCCTGAGACTTCATGCAAATCATCTCTTGGAATAAACAGCAGCAACAGCCCCTCCAGAGGCATTTACCTGAACTATATTCAGGATAAATAAACACGTGCACATACCCTCACCTATCTCAGTTTTAGGAAATATTTCCTAATGTCGTAAGTGTGTGTTTCAACTTATTTAAAAGAAAAATGCAAGTGTTAAAAATTGAAATTACAAAATACCTTTTTAATGAGCCTAAAATGAAACGTATACGACAGTGACAAGAGTAACTTAGCGAAATCGCAGCTGCTCCTTTTAATTGCCTCCTAATTTGCTCTGGGGTGCTGGTAATTGGAGCAATTTGCCTATAGAAACCTGTGAGGTCTCAGACACTAATTGATTTTGTCTTGCTTAATCAACCTCGCAAAAAAACAGAGCCTACTTCACCGGCTGTGTTTAAGCTTAGCGCTGTTACTGTGTGATACATGGGGCAGAAAATGTACCTACCCAGCGACCCACCCAAATCAGCCATTGACCAAACTTGGATCGTGCGACTGAGTCCGTTCCTTGCAAGGAAAGCTGAAGAACCTCTGGTGTTATGGTCCTGAAAAAAGTCCTCAAATGAGATGTCACAGCATTGGTGTATGTATTAAATATAAAAAGGTGATACTTGATGTTCATTCCAACTCAACCAGTCCTAAAAAATGTGGTGTTTGCAGGCATTTTTCTTTCTTGTGCTTGGAGGCCAGCTAAATTTGAATGGAAAAATAAGCTACACCTTGCATGTGGAGCAAAAGAGAATAAATCATATAATGGGCTATTTAGTTTCCTTTTGAAAAACAATTCAGGTTCTCAGTGTTATGATTTAAGGAGGCTCTGTTATTCTATTTCGGGATAATTTATTATATTATTATTATCTCATGCAGAAAAATAGTGGAAGAGCCATTTCACAAAATGCTGGTGTACCTTGTAATAAGGTCAGTATTTGGGAACAGAAACCATCTTCAGTGCCTGAAATCCTGTTACAAAACACTTTAGATGTTATTTCTGAGCCATGCATGGGTAGGTGAAGCTCCGAGGCCAGTTTCGGTACCTTATTAAACCTGCATTTCACCACTTCCCTCGCGCAAACCCAAATACAGGCTGGCAGAGTTAAGCCCTGGGTTGCCTTTGCTTTGTCTTCCTGCTCCAGTGCTTGGTAGTGTTCAGAGGCACAAGGAGATGCTGGGAACCTCGGCGAGCATCAGCAGAGGAGGGGGAACATCAGTACCTCTGCACATCTGGCTGCATCTGGATTGGCAGGAGAGTTGTTTCATTTTCACTCTGGTCCCCACCAAACCCAGACTTTTAAAGGTGCTGCGGTCCAAGCACTCCTTCAGAAAAGTCGATTTGATGCTTGAAAATCCCCCATTGTCTCTATTTTTTTAAAGTCTACCCTATTTAATGAATACTTTATAGTTTCGCTTAAATACATTGTAAGTATTCCTGCACACCAAGCGGTTAAGGTGCTTTTCCTTGACGAGATCAGCTAGATCAGTAGTAGATCCTTTCCACAAGCACATTTCATGGGTCATTCCCCACTGATGCCTTTGCTGACTTCAGGCCGATGAGGAGAATCACCTCCTTAGAGACAGCAGATGCGTGTTCACTGCATCGAGACCAAACGCCACCACCGCTCCGTTCCTCACTATTGTAAATTTCCATTTGCCATTACCCACATTTTTTAAAAGGAAGTAGATTGTAAGTCTGTAAAGATTTATAGCTTCATTCTAAAATATCTATCATTTTAAACGCAGCACTGCTGCTGACATCCACTGAACTGCCATAGATAGACTGGTAAAGTACTTAAAAAAAAAAAAAAAAAGACATTACAATATATCCAGATATGTTTCAAGAACTTTTGTCGGGCATGGACTAACTTGGAGACATATTTCATAAAAACTGCTATTTACATTTCAGCTATATACTTTCGCTCTTTATGTCCTTTTCCATTGCTCCGCATTGCCAAGGTTTTTGCATAAATAGAAATTTTCCCCGTCGGCTCCCCCGCCGGAGCCCTGCCGCGGAGCCCGCGGGGCTGCGTGTGACATCACCGCTTGTCCTCAGAAACACCACCGCCGAGCCTCACAAGATTTGACCTCAGGTGTTGGGTTTTTTGGTATAACCATTATTGAAAACACAGCGGTCAAGATTTACTGGCTGGTAAGAGTTTATAATGATCAGAGATTAAGGGTGGGACTTTCAAAACAGTATAAGCCTTGAGCGCAGTGGAGTTTGTACTCCATTACCCAGCAGCTTTTCAAAGCTCCACCCTAAATCTGTATGAAATTATTCTAGCGGCAAGGAAAGTATATTTACCTAATGTCAAATATTAAACATTACTGCCCATTAAAATATAGGGCTTCATTATATTTGGCCTGGTGCAGATGTGCAGGAGAGAAGGAGTAATTATCTTTCCCCAAGCTATGTACCTAGGCAGAGGAGTTGTCGCTAATTTTTGGTGTCTGCCTGTGGGTAACAAGCGTCTACTTTTTGCAGCCCGTGGGGAAGCCAGTTCCATCTGCAGGGCGTAATTGCTTCTGAGAACCCGGTCCTTCATAATGCAGGCAAGCCGAATTGACCATGCAAGAAATGATGCATCCAAGCTTGTGGGCACTTTGGAGGCCAAAATAACTCACTCGCTGTCACGCAGCAAACTGCCGGCAGCCCAGGAGGGGAACACAGACCTCTTTATTCCCAGCCCCGTGCGCCTGCTCCACCATCATCCCTCAGCTCCTATGAGCCTGTGAAGGGTGCGTGGCTTTCTTTTGTCCCCTTTTGCAGGCTGCTCGGGCTCACGCAGTCAAAAGCAAAATCCCTGAAAGAGGACCAGCTCTTGGAAAAGCCTCCAGCACCCAGGTGACAAGAAAAAAAATTAAATAACCCAAACCTTCCTGATATTTGCTGCGGAGTGTGGTGCACGACCAGAGTGTGGGAACTTGGCATGGCCCCATGTGCTGGGGACATCGGCGGCTAGGTGACAAATCTGGCCCCTGGATGGCAAGCGAGCCACCTTAGCTCTGGATTTCGCTGACAGAGCAAGTCTTGTGAAAGCAAAAGAGAGAAAAATAAAAACCCCCAACCTGCCAAGCCCAGCTCTGGCCCCGCAGCTCGCAGGGTCAAAGCGCTTTGTGCACGGGGAGTCCCCATGCAGCGAGACATGAAAACCCCATGCTGTCACTGCTGCTTATTAAGTTTGCTCAGTGACACAGAAATGCTTTTCACTTAAACTCGCTGAAAAGCTGCAGTGAATTCAGCTGAAAGTGCAAATTACTTTTGTAACAATGAGGGGATGGTCTTACATTTCTCGGCTCAGGTTTTCCTCCTCCCGTCTCTTTCCTCCTGACTCCTCTCTGCTTCCATCAGGAGGCTTTTTCCCAACAAAGACAACCTCAGAGAGGGTGAGAGAGGTTCCCTAGATGTCTGCAACGCCCGAGCTCTCCATCATGCTGCCCTGGGGTTTGCAAACGAGCAGAAAATCAATCCATCGAGGGGTAAAACATGAACTGAAGCTCCCAAAGAAAGGGCTGGAGGAGGACAAGCTTGCTAGCGGTTGGATGAAAGCACTAATAAAAGCAAAAATATCGGAGACACGCAAATTGTGAAAACATTAGTCCTACACCTTCCACCTCGATCTTCTGCCCTTTCCTTGTTGGAGTAATTTGAAGTCCGTGTGGTTGTATAGCTGTGCTCTTCAAAAAAGTGAGGACTGAGGGTGTTTGAAGAAGCTGTTGGCTCTTTCACCCACGTGCCACTGTTGGAAGCAAGAAAATATTGGTGTAAAACAAAAAATGCAGTGGTCTGCATGGGGTGCAGAGGATTACCCAGCCTTTACCTTGAAAAGCTTCAAAAACCCCTCTCCTGAGAATGAATGCTGTTCTCAATGCATTGTGCAGAGGAGTGCCTCCCTCCGTGCCCATCAAGACAAAACCTCCGGTGAAGTTAGCTGACCAGAGTTGAAGCCAATTGCATTTTGCCTGAATAAGGATGATTAATATTAAACAAAGGCATTTGCTGAAAGCAGAAATTATGGGACATATCGGTGCAGAAATAAGGACCTTGTTAAGATTAATGGCCTTTACGTTTTGCTGTCCTTAGTGAATAACTCCAGTTCATTGCCGAGAAGTGTCCCAGTCAGCACCAGTACAGCGTTTTACGTTGGATATTCTCAGGGAATGCTAAAGCAGCGCTTATATCATGCCACTATGAGCACCAATTGTGCAAGAGATCTTTATCCTACACCGAGGAGCAGTTCTAAGGGATCCCTGCTCAGGACTCAGCTTTTTGTTGGCCAGCAGAGCGCAGCGCCCTGGGTAGGGCTGACACACAGCTCCTTGTTCTTGGCATATGGGAAACACAGAGTAATCGTCAGATACAGAAGATAAGGTCCTATTTTCCAAACCAGAAATAGGCATTCAGCATGGAATGGAGGCACGATCCATTCTGTTGTTTCTTTTGGAAACGGACCCTTAAAATAAAGCGAAGGCATCCCTTTCGCTGTCAGGGGCTCCCAGCAGGCAGGTTGCAATAAAATATAAAACTGAGTTTTTACCCCACAAGTACAATTGTTTGTCTTTCCCACTGCTTTCCCAGCTTGCTGGTGATGCTGTTTAAAATTGCTTCCCAGATACTTTGCTGTTTGGTTGGATTAAGTTAAACAATGTTCTTCAGAGGAGCAGAGCAGAATTCAGGGTGAGTATAACCACGGCAGACCCTCAGAGCCTCACTGCCCGCATCCCGCTGGCAGGCACCAAGACCAGGCTGGGTGAAACCCTGTCTGGCTTAAGACTTTAGAGGTTGCTATTTCTTTTTGTCAGGGATGTCTCATAGAATGGCAGAATATGCTAATAATTTAAAAAAAAATTATAAGCCATCCCACTTAACCCAAACCCATACAGACTGGTTTTGAAGTTGTCTGAGCATCCCAAAGCCATCCTCACTAAAGCAATTTCTGGAGCTGGTATTAGAAGAAGGGGTATTCTGGTGTCTTTTCAGCGATGTCTGTTTTACTACAGTGGTAGTTATAGTCTATTATTTACTATACTATATAGTCACCCATGTACTATAACATTTTTTTTCCAGGAAAACTGCAAAGGTTGTAATTGCATAGTCTTCATAGACTTGAAAATGGTTTAAGCTCTGGCCTTCTCTGGCCATATATGACAGAAAGCAAGAAAAGAGAATGACTTTTTATATATAATGACTTTGGAAAGTATTAGTAGACAATATATAGGTGAAAACTGAATTAAAGGCATCGGTTCTGAATCCCTGAGCCTCCTGAGGTTTAAAATGAGATTAGCAACATTGCTTTAATGAATATTTCTCCTTCCTCGCTCCTTTTTTTTTTTTAAGGCAGAGGGGGCTAGAGGGGAAGGAGCTGAGGGGATTGAGTATTACAGAAGAAGGGTGGCAATTAGATGATAACAGCCAGCAGCACGGACGGCGTCTTGTTACCACTCATTTCGGAGGTGCCAAAGCTACATGGGACGTGGGCATTATTATGGCTTAAAGTTGGCTAAGGTCACCCCGGTTCGTCTGTTTTATACATTGGTAGCCTTCTACTTATTACTTGCCAAACAAACCTTTTTATTTTTGCACACGTTTATGTTGATTTTGTGGTTTCTGAAATTGGATTCTGTCTCCTACGGGCCTGAGTTTCCACGGCAACTATGGACCTTATCTGCTGCTGCTGTTTGGCAGACAGACAACAAGGCCTTTCAGTTTACTTCTCCAATTTTTTTTTAATATTATTTTCTTTAAAAACCTTTTTCTTCTTCGTCATGTTCCTTTTTTTTTTTTTTTTCTTCCCTTTTTATTATTTTTACTTTTCCCAACCCCTGTCATTTAAAAATCACATAATTAATTGAGCACATCCTGTGCCACACGGGGCTGCCACGACTTTGAAGTCCCAATAGATCATTTTATGGAGCCATGGGTACCATTTTTTCCAGCGCGGCACCAGGCGCCAGTGCGAGGGCTTGTGGAATTTAGCATATCCTACTCCAGGTATGATAAAGAAACCTTGGCACCTTCTGTTTGTTTTTACTAATTTCCTTTCCAAACTGCCTTTTCAATATAGAGGAAAGACCTCAGGACTTAAAGTTTGTTATTTTCTCTCCAAAGTTAGTCCCTGTTCCCCCTGCCTCCCTCCCTCCCCTTCCTTTAAACCAGACTGAACTGCTTCTTCGCTTGGTGGTAATTTTTCTTTTCTTTTCTTTTTTTCTTTTCTTCAGGAAAGTGTGGTCTGATTTAGCATCATGTAGCTTGGAGCTGTTACTGATCCTATAGCAGCAGCAAAACCAGCCGAGGGGAAAAGACCCTGACAGGCTCTATTAACCCTTAAAAACAATAAATGATCTCATCACTTGCTCAAATACAGAAGAAAAAATAATAATATAATAATTTACTTCAGCGAAGGAACAAGTCTTTTGGGGATTGGTACTGAAATCTATCCCCGAAGATGCTGTTGCTGGCATTAATGAAGGGCTGCTGTGCCACCAAGCTGGAAATAAACCGCAATGTCTCTCGGTGTTAAAAAAGGAGAACACGCATACATAGACATAGCTGGGCATATATATGCACATAGGTGTAAATGTGAAGAACAGAGAGGGGAAGACAGAAGATAAATGGAAATGTGCTAAATCAGGTGAAAAGTAGCTGAGCCTCCTCGTGTTAGCAAGGAACCTTTGCAGTGGCACCACTGTGCGTCCTGCATTTGAAGCAAAAGGCTGTGAAACCCCTCAAACCTCTTCAGAACAGAGTCAGGAACTCCTGGAGATGCTAGTTGTCACGGATTTTTACCACATTTTGAAAAAACAAACATGATCACTTGGGGTGGTTTTGTAGCAAGGAGAGAATGCAGAATTCATCCCCGCAGAGTTGATATCTTCTCTCTAGAAAGCTGGGAACTCTGTCTCACAGAAAGTAATACAAGATGAGATCTTCTGTACAGACACTTCAAGCCAGCTTCTGATGCCTGATGGGAAATCACATTTCTGCCTGTGAAGTCCATAAAATGATTTAAAAATCCCATAGAAAAAAAATCTTATTCACCATGAAATTTTGAAGAGATTTAAAATGATTTCTGGGCATATATATGTTTAATCTTTATAGAGCTACATTTATTTCATGGCTACTTGGGGTCTTATTCAAAATCCCATGTTGTAAATGAAAAGATTTCCATTGATTCCAATGGGCTTTGGATTAAACTGTTAAGAAACTTTCCATGAGACTAAAATGGGAAACAATTCATTACGCAATCCCAGAGGTTCATTTTAAAAGCCTATATAGCAGATATTGTTCTCTCTTAAAGTCTGTGGGACAAAACCCAGTTTATTCAGTTGTCTTGTGCCTGCAGTTTCCTACATGTCTGTTCACTTTGATCTCGATAAAAAGGCAGGCAAAAGCTCATTACAGTCCCTGCCTATTTTCAAATGCTTTTCAAAATTACGTCCATAGGAAAATGGGCTAACTGAGCAGTCATCAATATTGGGTATCTCCAGCCATTTGCAGTCCTCTTAAAAACAACTGTTATTTACAGTGAATATTTTACGATGCCATTAAAATATTTTTATCAGTTACTGTGTCATTCTGGGTATTTTAGATGTGTTTTTACTGTTGCTTATACGAGATTTCTGCTTTCCTCACTCCTTTCTCCCTTTTGCTTGCTCTGCCCTTCTGGAAAACTCCCACATTCACTATAACCAAAGAACATCACGAGCTTTGTCATCCCCCAAATCCGAATCCTATCTCGCTTTGTATATACACACAATCATTGCCCTAATTCTCTGGCTAAAATCTTTGTGCGTGGTTCGCAGTTACAGGAATAGAAACTTTGTTCATTGAACAGAGCTGTGCCACCGAGATGCCACCATCTCTGGGACAGTGGCGATGGATAAATAATGTGGTTGTGCTGCTCCGGAGACAGGTTCAGCAAACGTGTGAGGGATGGAGGTGAACAGCATTTTCCCCTCACAGAGACCAAAGAAACTCCTTTTGAACTGTTCTCTGTGTGTGTGCCCCATGGGTGCTAGGGCAGAACAAACTAAAACTCAGGAGTAGAGTAAACCAAGGTCTGGTGATCGAGGTTTCCTCCAAAGAAGCCACACAAAGCCTTGGGTGAAGTTGGCGTTGCAGTCTAGGATTTGGGGACACGTTTTTAAGGAGGAGTCGGGTTTTACCCCAGCATGTGGTCAGTGTTCCCACCTCCCACAGCTGATATGCAGAATCTGTTTTCCAGACCCATCCAAGAAATAGTTCTATCCCACTAGATATTAGAGATGTAAAAAGCTTTGGAAATCTTTCATTTAGGACTAAAGGCACCATGAAGCAATAACATCATCATTACTGAATGCTGCTCCTGTACACGAGACTGTGTAAGAAGACTTCGGATGTATATGTACATTTAGGTACATGAATGCAAGCAAGCAAAAAGTTATCAGTTACCTGAGCTGGGCAAACAAGAGGTTTTCTGGTTAGTTGGCTGACCCAAAGAACACATTGAGCAAAACTTTTGCCTCCAGTTAGCTTTAAAATGACTACAATAATTCAAATTTCATTTTGAAAATGCTTCCCCCTCCCCATTGAATATAGGACTCCTTGGAAAAAAAGAATTATGAATATTGAAGCATTTCTATGTCAAAAACATTGCAGTGACCCATGTTGATAGTCTTGGGGTTTTTTTTCTCCTTTGTATAGGTTAGAAAGAAGGTGGAATGCAAGATTTGCAAACTACAATAGTTGGCAAATAAAGCATGTGAGAAATTTCACCTTTCCCTTCGCGTGAACAAGGCTCTGCTGGCCAGATCCTAAACTCTTGGGGCTCTGTATAAGCGTTGCCACTGATTTAACAGAGATGCTGCTCCAAGAATTAGCACTGGAGGAAGCACATTGAAGGAAAGTTTGGACTTGGAGAGCGCCTCTCTTCAATGGATACATTTATAGACACTGGACTGACTGGTCAGTCAATTATTCTCTGGAATTTTGTGGACTCCAGGCAAGTCAGCTCAAGATATATGAACCTATCAGTTTCAGTAATAAAACTCCATAAATCTGTCCTAGATTTAGGACTTATAGAGAAACCTGAAAGTTGGCAAATTTCAAATCATTTGGAGTGACATTACAATTACCCACCAGCTACCTACCGTGGTCTTAACAAGACAGAATGTGAAAATTAAATTTACAAATGCATAAGGAGTGAGCTAGTTAAAATAGCCATTGGCTTTTTATGATAATTTCTTTAACTATAGAACTTGTACAGTGCAAATCTACACATTTTTCTCCTGGAAGATGCAAAGCAGACAATGAAGTTGCAGAAAGTGTATGAGACTGGTTTTGTTTAACTTTGGTCTTCTCAATTTACTCTCCCTGCCACTGTCCTCTGGATATTTTTATGGATGTAAAAGAAAATGCTCCTTTTATGTATTAGAGCTATACATGTGGGTGACTCATTTGGCAATATTAATAAAAAGTAGATTCAGTTTTATTTTGAAATCTCCTCCAAAATTATTTAAATGAAAGAGAAAAATACTCAAATTGCAGAACGAGGCTGTTTCCTTCCATCGGGAGGGTTTTACCTTTCATAATGGCGTTTCTAATTTTGCAGAATAACAAGGTTAAAAAAAAATACACAGTATGGGTTGCAAAAAGTGAGGCTGGGGGTATTCTCGTTAGAGAGGTGTAGGTGTACATCATACTTGGAAGGACTATTCATTATTTCACCAGGACTAGCAGGTAATTTTATCAGGCAAGTGAAAATAAAGGACACTACCCTGAGGAAAGCTCTGTGCAAGATGACTTAAGCAAAATGTCTGAACTCCAGCACATACTCTGAATGGTATCTCTTAGGTCAGAGCTATTTTACACCTTTTGCTAACATTGCCTCTCTACAGCAACTCACCATCTCCTTTTACTCCAGTGTAGCATTTTTCAAGGCTGGAAGCATCCATCCTTAGCTTTCCCCATTGTCTATGGCTGTGTAAAACAGCAATAGGAGGAATTGTGGCTTTTTTTAGCTCTTGCCTTGAACCAGTCTATGTACATATTCACAAATAAGTCCCTAATAATTAAATTCTCCAGGTTTTGATCTTGCTCACAGGAGCAGAGTAATTTTCATTCCCTTATGGATTAGATTATCCTGAAAGGTTACGATTCAAACCTTCCCTTTTTTCTCCGATATGATTCTTCCAGACCTTGGGACTGATAGGGCCCTGCGCAGCACCAGGTCTATGTTTTCTCTGTAAATACAGCCTACAAAATTTCAACAAGTCAGCCCTTGTGTGCCACACCGAGAGATTGATGACAAACCACATTATTTTTCCCCTCCATATAACTGCCCACAATTACAACGGTACTCTCTCAAAACACTGGTTTGTTTTTGTCCAAGGAGGAAAGAGCGCAAGCACAGGCTGATATCTCGGTGTAGAGCTGGCGGCAACACTGAGCAGCATTATTTGTGGAAAATGCCCTTTTCTCCCTGCTTTTTTCCTATCCACTATAAAATATTGGGTCTGATTCTGCCACATGTGCTTGTGCAAAGTCAATAACTCATTGGCAAAGGTTATCTCCGTAGCAAGCTAAAGAAAGGAGGAGATCAAGACTTTGCAAGCCTTGTGCAGTTCTCTGACCTTAGGTGAGGTCCCACCTAAGCCAAGGCAGCTGCTGGAATTAGGGTTATTAGTGTTTCCTCTAGATTAGATTTGTAACATTTTTTTTATTTTTTAACCAAAGATCCATATTTTCTGTAGGTTTTGTGTTTGAAGACAACTGACCTGGCATGATGACGCAACTCTGATCACTTGTAGAATGCTTCTAAGATACAAATCCACGAAGGTGAAAAATGGCAGGACTGAACAATTTGCAAAAATAAATAAAAAATAAATAAAAGGCTCTGTCTCCTGGCAGATGGGGATTTATCTGGAGAAGTGAGACTATACTGTTATGGTCATCCCATCATCCCTTCTGAACCTGATCTCCAATCCCCTTATTTTTGTACTGACAATCCTCTGGCATTTAAGTTGTATCTCTTTAGACATAATAAGACAGTAGCGCTGGGAAAACACTGACTGTTGGGTGCTGTGATGATATTTCCAGAAATACTGCTGTCCTGTAGATAACTGAATTCCCAGACTCAATTGCAAACTTCTGAGCAAAGGCAGCACCTGAAAAGCAAGTTGTCTTACTTTCAAGTGAAAAATGCTCAGAGCATCAAACACGTGTCAAAATCCCTCATTTGTCATGAAGCTGCTACAGGCTTGGATCATCAATCATCTTGACACACTGTACTTGAAGCGGTGCTGAAAAGATACAAGTCATTTACTCAAAAATGTTTTCTTTATCTGTGTGCACCCTTAAAAAACTTCCATGAGAGCACCGAAATCTTTGCGCTCCCTATTCTTTGTTTACAAGATGTGTTTAACTTCTGTAGTTCGTATACGGAACGAGTCTGACTGAGTCTTTCTTCCTTCAGTGGCACTTTTATTCAAAATGTGGATGTGCAGCATGTTTCAGAGTGATAAAGAACCTATTTGTGTTAACTTTACCTCTTTAAACTTTAAATATTTTCTGCTAATGCCAGTCGTTTGTTGGTTTATTTATTTTTATTAATTTAGATTTCTATCTAAATTGTGGCATTCCAAGAGGCACAGATCATTCAGAGTTCTGTAGATAAGAAATAAATGATGGAATTCTTCAGCTATGACACATATATTGCCAATATTTAGGCATCTCTGGAAAAAATGGAGATTCCAATGAGGCAAATTTAAACCATCCGATGTTTTAGGGATCAAATGTACAATCTGCACAGTTTCTCATCCCTGGACAAAATGTTTATGTGCATTAATCTCATAGGCATACTGTACCCTGAAGTTTCTCAATAATTTCCGTGAGACTTTTGTGGCTTACAAAGCTTATCTAGCAAAGATACACAAGTTCCTAAAAGAACAGTCTAAAATTCCTCTGAAATTGTAAACTGATTCTACATTGGTTGTTTGAAGATAAATTGTTCTGAAATCTTAATCCTTGAATTTTCAGGCTCAAGATAATGAAAATCTGCCAAATGGAATAGTCTTGAGATTTCAGTCACAGATGAACCAGAACTAAAATACAGATTTTCAAATTCTGTGTGATTTTCTTGAATCTCAGAGCAAATTGGAGAGTAAGACCTCATAATTGTAATGCTAATGTTCATTCCCAAAATTTAAGAAAATTTTGATTCTAGAGAAATGCTAAAAATCCAACATTTGGTTCTAGAAGCACAATAAATGTTGTCAGCAACTCAACTTCCATGCAAATTAAGTTTTGCACAGTTTCTTGTGCAGGGGAATGGGAAGCATTTTAAAGACGTTTTGGCAGTGAAGCAGGATAAAGACTATTGGGCCGATGCCACAAGCAGCTCTGAAAATCCCCCCAGTTTTCCATGCAACTTCTGACACCTCTGTGGAAAGTCTGCACAGCTTAATCCTGGGAGCTACAGCCCTGCTCTTGAGCTGTGCTGGAAACGACTTCAGAATGGAGTTAACAGAAATGGAAACCCTCCGTAGTCAACTCAGAAATCCTTTTGCATTTGTAGCAAATAGGTATACATTTAATTTGATTTTTTTTTTTGTTATTGTTTCTTAGTTCCAACAACTAGTCAATTGAGAATGTCCTGATGAGTAAGCCCATCTGCAGGCAGTTTGGGGGTCTTTTGCAAAGATGACAGGTCTCAAGCTGTGTCCATGCAGGAGTGCTGAGTTGGGTTACAGAGGTGAAAATGAGGGGAAGAGCCTACATTGTATTTCTTTTCCTTAAGAAAAAAAAAAAAAAAAAAAAAAAAAAAAAAAAAAAAAAAAAAAAGAGAGAAAAAGAAAAAAAAAAAGAGGCAGAAAGAGAGCAATAAAGCAAAAGGCATTTCCTAAAGGTAGCCATTAAATCATTCAACACGCTGGTCCCTCGAGAGCAGAGAGGTTCCTCTTTCCTTTCCAGAATGGGTTTTTACTAACCATTTCTCATCTAATGCTCAGTGTCTTCACCTGGTTCTCTCTGGGCATTTCCCCAGACTTCATCCTGCAGGACAGCACCACGGCTCTTTCAGAGATGGGTCTTGGCCCATATATCACTTTCAAAAAATTCTTCAATGGGTCCCCAATGATGTTGACCGAGGGCTCTGTTTTGCTTGTGATAATGTGCTAATGCTCCGAGACCCAGCATAAATCTTCTCTACGCATCATAATTTGTCAAAGTCACAACATGGGGCTGGAAACCGAAAAAAAAAAAAAAAAAAGTAGGAAGAGATAGAAAACGTGGCTGTCTTTTTTTCTTCTCTCCAGTGTGATTTTCCCCTCCTCCTCTCCCCCTTCTCCTTTTCTCTTAATCTCTAAAACATCTGATTGTGCAGAAATGGTAAATAAAGGTTTTATTTTCTCCCTCCTGTGTATGCCTGTGTGTGTGCATGTGTGCATGAAAGTCAGCTGAACCTGCTGGGAAGAGCCGTGTCTCTGGACCTGACATTTTATTCATTATCAACACAGCCAGGACTGATGAAAGCTGCTATGAACTGAAGGGAAAACATACAGAAACTGATAGAGTGACACCCATGTAGTATCACTGGAGGTGCTCAGTGTTCTGCTGCTGCTTTTCACTCTGTTATTGTTAAATACATCAACAGAAGACGACAAGCCAGACTTTCAAGCCCTTCCAAGCGATTCTCACCGGTGTGTTCACTGCCCAGCGCTCACTCGCACGAGCAATGCTGCTGAAGCTGATGCAAGCAGCAAAAGTACCCCGATCCCTGAGACAGACTTTGTGAAATTTCGAGTGGCAGAGTCCAGCCTGCAATACCTTACAGAACAAGCTAGAATATGCAAGATAATTTTATTTAAACCATTAATAGATAGGTTTTGCAGTATCTGTTAGTCACTCCTGGATTGCCAAAACCAGTCAGAGAGCCTGGAAACTCTTACAGGGTTAGAGTTAGCAGCCCTTAAACCTCTCCTTTGTTGCTTTCTGTCATTTGATATATAGCTCTTTTGCCATTAAATATTACACTAAATGCTGATCGGTCTCTCTGCACCAAATTTTTCCTGCTCCCTAACAGGCACTGAAGCTTTATCTTCAGTGTACCCTTCAAGGCTGTATCTTAAATCATGGCATGAAATCGAGCCTGTTGCCGTGATTGCTGTCTGTGCGTGAGCCACATCAGTGGCTGGCAGCGCTCCCGAGCCCTGGCATCCTTCCTCAGCAGCCTCCGGTTCAATTAGACTTCACCTCAGGTAACTCTTCAAAAGAAAACTCTAATAATCAAAATGTGATGGGCGACATGTCAGGAAAAAGAAAATAACAACCTTAAATCCGGTATTAACCTGCAATGGAAAACAAGCCGTGGGGTTATTTCCATGAGAAATGTTGGAAGCCACACAATGGGTGGAAGGGAAGGGATGGAGGGAGCGGGGGAGAGTGCACCAGGATGCGGTATGAAAGGGAAGGGTCCTTGGCCAACGGCTGCTCCTAACTGAATGCTCATGGACCGGGTTTTGGGTTTCATACCCCCACTGACAATTGGCTACACTTGGTATCAGAAGATTAGAGGGGAAATGTTTATGGAGGTCTTTCTCTGAAGAGGAGAAGGAGTTACACAACACTACAATAATTTTCTTGGTTTTCTTTCTCTTCGTTTTGAGCACAAGAACAGTGACAAGCTTCCCCTTGGCACTGGCCCTGATCCTGCCATGCTTTTGGGGTTCTCTGCACCTCATTAAGCCCCAGGAGTTAGTTCTGGGACTTGTGGAGCAAGACGAGGCTCAGGTCCAGCATCACTGTTTGGGTACCAGAGCTCTCCTTGGGGAAAGGATCCAAAGAGAGAGGAAAACCAAACAAGTTGCAAACACAGAGAAGGAGAAGGAGGTTGCTGCAACATCCCATCCTTCTGTGTGGGATCTCCACCAGTTCTGCAGCACTGTGGGTGCTGGGATGGGGTGAGTGGCTGGGCTGATGGCAGCTATCCTGTCCACCCATCCCCATCGTCCCTCACACAGCAGCATCTGTCAGGAGCCACTCCACTGTGACGGATGGAATTTATCCCATTATTTGTTATTAACACCAGTGAATGCTGGTCTGGAATTAGTTCTCATCGGATGAGTGTTTGACTAGCTCTTAATTAGGTATGCTTTGTATAAGCAGAGACTAAAACAAAAAAAATCACACTGGAATTACTCAAGAGGAAACCGTATCTTTGGAGGCCAGATGAAAGTTCATATCATAGCTCTTCTTTATATGAGAAGAGAATAATGTCTTCAAACCAGTTATACCAAGGCGTGTAATTGCACACTTACACAGTTCATTAAATACATTTTTTTTTTTAGGACAAATGAGACTGAATGTCAATTACAGCTTCCAAAAACATATTTAGTAAAAAAACCCCTTTTTGAGCAAATTTTATTAATATGTGTAACTATTATTGTTTAATGTAAAATTAGAGACGTAGTGCAAAACCAGCAGTTTAAAAGTGCTGAAGAATGCCAAAGTCCAGGGAGAACTGCAGTAAACTAACATATCTGTGCAAAGAAAAATCTGTCTTTTCAAAAGTTGTTATCAAAATAGATGTATAATGGCTTGTTTAGCCGAGAACAATAAGTTTTCTTCTTACTGGGGCTCCTTATTTCACTGTGTGTATTTGTCTCCCCTCTGTCATTTTCCTCACAAATTCATCACGCAGAGGTGGCAATGCAATATTTGATACAGCAATGACTTTACTGTCAAGAAGTTGAAAGTGCAGAAAAATTGTTCAAAGATACTGAGCAAAATTTTCACACTGGAGCTGAAAGGGAAGAATGGTGTCTGTCTGGTTTAGACACTTCTGTTTAATGGGGAAATACTACAAACTGTGTTGAACATGTAATGACTATTACAAATAATTAAGCCAATTATAGAAAAGTCAACAAAATACTGCATTTTAAATATGGAAACATACTCCTGAGTATCTATTGAGCAAATACTTTTTGTCAGACAATGTTTACTGATGGTTTCTGAAGTTTCAAGTCAGACTGTCAGTGCACATATTTGTCATTATAGCATTTGATCCAGAATGTAAGCACATATTTTATCATAGCTCTGTAACTATTGACTCCAACTGATTATTTGCTTAAAGTCAAGCACGAGCTTAAGTAGTCAGCTGCATTGGTGCTTACATGGACATTCCCACCAGTATAATATTCCGAATCCCTCCTGTGATTACAGTATTCCCCATAACGGGAACCCCAACATTACTAAGGACTTTGGCGATCTTGGCCAAGGTCAACAGAATTGGGAGGTGCTATTTCATTAATTTCCCCTGACTAGGGACAAAAATAACTTCATATATTTCTTGGTTTTGTGTTTCAACCTCCAGGAGAACAATTTTCTTAAAAAGCAAAGAAATTGGTTACATTATACTCTGGTTGGTTACATAAGACTGTAATTTCACAAGGCATCAGTGATTCCAGAGACTGATTTTTGACATGAAAAAAAATGACCACACATTTGCTAGCATCAATAGTCACCTTTCCTCATGCATAAAGCATATGAACACATTTTTGGCTGTCAGTATTCGAACAACAGAAAATGGGAAGGAAGAAGCATAGACATGTTTTAACTTTCTGACAAATGGTTTTGATGAACGGGGATCCCCGCACTGGCTGAAGAGTGAGGACAGAAAAATGGGTCCCCACGGTGCAGGGCAAGATCTCATCTAATAACAGAATGAGTGAGCAAATCAGGGGAACCACAACTTTCCTACTGTGTGAGAGACCACAAATAATGGAAGACAAACATATACGAGAAGGAGCAATTCATTTTCCATGCCCATTAAGATTTCCAGGTAGAACTGGGTGTCAATGTATTTATGATTTGGTCTCTTATATCTCTTCAAGTCTTCCTTAAAGCAGACTGAAGCTGGATTTAGGGTTTTGGTCCATTTTGTAGTGTACTTAGCCTGTGTTTGATGAAGGGCTAAAATGAACTCCTGTAAATCATTCTGCAGCCATGTAAAGCAGGACTCCATTAGAAATTTGTAGCAACCCAAATGGTTAAAATCTCGGTATAATAAAGCCCATGTGCACAGCTCCTGAAACTATCGCAACAAATGGCTTTCAATATTTTTTTTTTTACATTTTATTGTTGGGATTTTTTTTTATACTGTGCTATCAGTAATAACACAACACAATCACATATGTGAAACTGGTATAAATAATTTTACAGCCACTAAACACCTGCAAGCCCTCGTCTCCTCTCTTTCTTGGCACGCTCAGTTTTTATGAGCGCATTGCTTCAAATAAGGGAGCGCAAGGAGTTGCCATCTTGCGAAAGACCAGGTGCCCATCTGTTTCAAAATAATTCTTATAGCTATAGTTAAGCTTTAAATGCTTTAAAGTCATGTGGTGTTGGATGTAAGCAAATCCATTATTCAGTGTGACAACATAGGAGCAACCGCGCTGACAGAGCGCCGACACAGCCCTCCTGGATAACCCACACGATGCCTGTGCCTCTCGTCTGCAGCCTTTAGAGGTTCCTCCTCCACCATCTGAGCCAAAGAGGATGCCCAAGGGAACGTGAACGTCTCCATAACGCACTGGATGTACCCAGTGGTCGGTCCCTGCCCTCCACCTTGCTGTGATGGCAAAGCAGCAGGACACAAAAGGTGACCCGAGTATTGGCTCTATGAAGGATCCAGGAGAACAGCAGAGTGAGAGGGGAAAAAAGAATTCATTAGCTTTTCCTAAGGATCTTCTGATGGGGTTGAACATCATATGGGGTCACCTTTTCCCTTTGCACTGGCTGCCCATGCCATTGCCCTGGGGGATGGAGCGGAGGGCAGTATCCAGATCTTACACAGTTACGTGTGTCTGGACAGAAGGGAATTGCTGAGTGGGTTTCTTCTTGTCCTGAAGGATGTGGCCCAAGTCTGTCCCTGTCCCGTGGGAGTCAAAGTTCACCAAAACCCGTTGCTGAATATGGATTCCTATCCATAAAATGCAATTTGAAGGCTGCATTTGAAGGACAGTGGAGGCAGTGCCCCATGTGCCTTTTCTATGGTACGTGTATAAACACACACACACACACACACACATATATAGGTATTAAAAAGGGAGCCTGTGGCAAAGGGAAGAATTAAAACCAGGTCTCTCAATTCCCAGGTCAACCTTTACCACTGGATTATTTTTTCTCTCTTGTCTGAATACTGCCTATGCATACTGTGTACAAATATGAAAGAGATTTACTGAAGAAATAACCGTAGGCACAGTAATACATGTGTGCATGTGTGTACGTATATATAAATATATATATTCTCAATATCAGCCCTGAGAAAGCATTGCCTCATAAAAAAATCTCTGAACAGTCAGTAAATTCTGGGCCCGGTTTCAACTCATGTTCCTGAGATAAGGACCAGAGGGAGGAGGAAGAAAAAGACAGCAGCAATCCTTTTATCCTCTGGCCACATATGGTACGTCTGTTTCTTTCAGCAGACGTGAATAAAAATAGATATATTTACAATTGCAGTTGGATACAGAATTGAGCAGAAGCGAACACAGAGCAGCCGTTTTCATCGATGCTAATACCATAATAGTCTGGATTATGCAGTGCGCCGTTGCTGTAATAACATTCGTTTGCTGTCAGCGCTCCTGTGTAAAAACAAATTAGCTGGATGATTAATGAATATCAAAACCAGCATGTGGATTCTCCTCTGTGATGCTTCAGCCCAGTGTGAAATCTGCTGCCGGGAGCTGTCTCTGCTGTTTGCATTGCAGAGAGTCTCCTCTGCAGATGTGGGGATCCCTGAGAAAGGTGCTTTCTAACCACAGCAGCTTTTCAGGATTATTTTTTTTTTTATAACAATATAGAAGAGAAAACGTAGAGTCCAGAAATAGGTGCTGAGGTGAGAAATGTCTTCTTTCTACCAGAGCAGCATCCCTGAGGACAGCTTTACGGAGAGTGGCCCCGCTGCAAACCCTGCAGCAAGGAGACACGTGCATTAGGAGAGGATGATGAGTACTGAGGATCACCCTGGTCCTTTGGGGCATGTAGCAACATTTTTATGTTCTGGATGGACTTTTGGGGGGATAATTGGGGTTCACTGTGAAGAAAACCATTTGAAGCAGCTGGGATAGTTCCAATAGCACCAAGGGTACAATGACACGTAACCGTGTGCTGGCCTGAGCTGGCACTTCCCCAAGGAAAAACCAGCACCACGCGGTGTTAGTCACCTGGGTGGCCAGACCTGTTCTGGCAGAGACACAGCACCATGGTGATAAAGCTGCACTACAATCAGCAAGTAAATTTATGGATGCATGCGGTGGTCGAAGAGATTCATTGCCAGTTATTCCCAGTGTATAAAACGATTTCATATTAAATCCGTAGCATTACAACTTACAAAAAACTGACCATGCAACACACTAGATATAAGCAGGGACAAAATTTGGGTTCTTGCATGCGGTGGTCGAAGAGATTCATTGCCAGTTATTCCCAGTGTATAAAACGATTTCATATTAAATCCTTAGCATTACAACTTACAAAAGAACTGACCGTGCAACACACAAGATATAAGCAGGGACAAAATCTGGGTTCTTGTAGGAGTCTCAGCTTGACGTGTTCTCTCATGTGGATGTATTGATACACCGCTCAAAACCCCGTTCCCTGTTCCATGACATCTCCACTACAATTAACGGATGGACAGATGCTTCGGTTCAAACTGGTGACTTAAGTGCTCTGTGATACAAGGAGATGCTGAAACCTTGTGCTGTGCAAACGAGAGCTGGTGTCCTTTGTCTGGGTGACAGTGGTTCTGGAGCTCAGAGGGTAATGGAGACATTTATGCTCAGACCCAGCTGTGACACCTGCCAAATACACACGCGCACAGACTGATGTCAATTTTCCTTCTTAATGAAATACTTAATGAAAGCCCCCGGCCACGGAGCAGTCACAGCAAGCAGGCATCTGCTCCCTTCTCCTTCGACGATCTCCTCCTCCCCACCTTGATTGTATTTTCTTTTTAAAACTTCTACAGTTTTTACTACTTCCTAGATCACATACCTGAACGGAATCAGAGCGAAATCTGACCACAGAGAACTGGCATCTGTCATCAAAGTGTACCTCCAGAGATCGCCTGCTTGTTTTTCTTGCTGTACATATGTGGGCTGCAGCATTGGGGGGATTTTAAACCTTCTTTTTAAACTTTAAAATACCCACCTATCTCTCTTAGGGTTTTTTTTTTAATGATCCTGCATGGGATCTCCACGCCAAAGCATGTTCTTTGCTAAGGGACATCAGGCAGAGGTCCTTCAGGTTTTTTAGCATTTATGGGGTTAATCGTGTTTTTTATGTTCTATATACACACACATGCGCGTCAAGTAGTTATATAATATAAAAAGGCTCTTTTCTTATATCCCCACAGCGTGCAATAGGACTCCACATATAGCACACCAAAAAAATAAAAAAAAATTTTAAAAAAAAGTCCAAACACTGCCAAAATCTACATTTTCATTTGGCAAACTAGTTAAATCTATTCATAATCTGGTGCCTGAATCAAGTTTCAGACCAGACTAGACTGCCTTGGCTCCTGGTTTTTGTTGCTCGACCTGTCTCTGACTGAATTTAGCTATGATGTTACATCTTTAGCTGTAGAAAATTTCTAATAATGGTAGCCTGTTTTATTTTGCCACTGGAGGGTACAAGTTCCAGCATTTCCGTACTGAGGTCCAATTGGAGCCAGTTTCGGACTTTTTTTTGGACAGAAACCTTCCTTGTTGCTTTTCACTGTTTTCTTTTTGCCTTTTTTTTTTTTTTAATTTTTAATAATGTTCACTCTCACAGCTTTCAGAAGGCGGAATAAAAACACAGCAAATCCGCATTATTTTGCCACTGGAGGGTACAAGTTCCAGCATTTCCGTACTGAGGTCCAATTGGAGCCAGTTTCGGACTTTTTTTTGGACAGAAACCTTCCTTGTTGCTTTTCACTGTTTTCTTTTTGCCTTTTTTTTTTTTTTAATTTTTAATAATGTTCACTCTCACAGCTTTCAGAAGGCGGAATAAAAACACAGCAAATCCGCAGTGAAATGTGCGGTGTCGAAAATCCCTGTTATAACAAGTCACCTGCCTCGCCGCTCGCCTCGGCGGTGGGAGCTCCCC
>NW_010133054.1:46400-79080 GCF_000699245.1 Pterocles gutturalis | reverse complement strand
CTCCATCGGCTGCTGCTGATGAGGACGGAGCCGCGGTTTCTGGCGGGTTGCTTGGGGCTTGTCTCCTGCTTAGGAGGCCACAGCTCAGAATTTGATTTAGGTGGTGTGGAAACGAATATTAATTGGAACTAGACTAATCGTTGCCTTTGGGCACGGGCAGTAAGACCAGCGTTAGTAAGAGCACTTTATGCATCCAAAAGGAGATGCACAATCAGCGGTTGGAAAGAAACACGAAATTTCAGTCCCTCTTCGCTGTTCTTATCAATGTAGAGCAACGAGACTGCTGTGGTATCCCCCAGGATCTCAGTGAATGTGTTGATCCACCATCTGCAAAATAACTGCTCACCTCCTTTCTTAAAGCCTTCGGTTCCCAAGGAGAAGAACGAAGGGAGGATGGCTCCATGGGTGGCTGGGGTGGGAGCGCAGGGAGAGGACCCTCTGCCTGGGCAGCAGAAGCCTTTGGTGGCATCGCAGTGTCTCAGCGATGTCTCTCACTGCAATTTTTGGGTGTCTTTCCCTGCAATAATCCAGTTCAGATTTTCTGTAGAACCTGCTGCTGCCTGAAACAGGAAATCTTTATAGTTTTATATCAGGCTAATAGGCCACCAGAAATGTTGGCTATAGTCATAACCCTACATAGAGAATTAAAGGACGTGGACAGGATTCTCATTTTAGGATTTTATAGATATGAACCAGGGTGATTTCATGGGCTTTGGTAAATTTATCCAGGATCTCAGTTTGGGCTGGGCAACCACAGTTGGGTTGGACTTGATGATCCTTGAGGTCTTTTCCAATCTTAATGATTCTATGATTCTATGACAGTCTGTAGGACTAGAAAGGAGTGAAATCTTGGGATTTGTTTGGGAAACAAAATTTGTTTAATTTTAGTTTAAGCATTTTAAAGATAAGTGAGGCTGTGAGGGTGATTTTGAAGCAAGTTCGCTGTAAAGTTTTAGTTGTAAGAAGGACCGTGTGGTGAGGTCAAAGCAGAGGTTGCTTTGGTTTTATGCCTTTGTCTTGGATCAAGAAGTAGTGAATATAAGGAGCCAATTTGAGTAAAAGGGAGGTTTCATCCCCAGGTTTCCTCTCAATAATCAGAGGGAAGCCTTGTTCATCTACCATGTCCTTATGGATAAATACACCTTAGAGAATCGACAAGAATGGGGAACACTAATGTTTAACAGGAGCATTATGATTCCAGCACATTTATGTTTGTACTTTGCATGAGCTTAAGGAAGTTATCCAGCAAAAAGCCTGAACCCAGTTGGGGAAAAACAATTGCCACGCTCCCACGGATGCTGGAGAAGGGTCAGAGGATGGCTGAGGCCACGAATACTCAGAAACACAAATGGGTAGAAACATGGAAAGAGGAGTCCAGCTTCCTCCCGGAGCAGCAGCATGAGGGGAGAAGGGGGCTGTGCTTCGGGAGGTGGGTGAAGGGGACAAGGAGGGTACAGAGTCCAGGGCTAATTGGGACTATTTAGAGCACATGTAATCTAAATAGGGAGCCAGGAGGCTGGGCGGAGCGGGGGACACTCCACCTTGCCAAGTTTGGGTGGGTTTGTGTTAAATTGGATGTCTGAACACTTTTTTCTGCCCAGCCCTCATCATTACATGCTTGCATAGAAAATTAAGTTACCACACCTTTAATGAACTTAATTTCCCAATTCTGACAGAGTTCCCATTGCCAGTGATTCACTCCCTACTTTTTACACACTTTGTCTGTGTAAACTTGTGGCTTTTTTTTTTTTTTTTCACCAGGCAGATCTCCATGGCTGAACACTGGACTTATTCTTTTCTCGTTACCTAGTTGAAACATAGTACGTAATAAATTACAATCAATATTATCTCAGAGAAAGGATTCCTCCAAAGTTTCCACTCTAGGGGGACTGTAGGAAAAGCAAAACATTTCCTGGCTCATCCCTTTTGACCCTTCATCTTCTCGACTCACCTCAGACTTCACCAGATAAAGATGCCACCAAACAGATTCCAGAGCGTTGCTCCTTTGACACAAGTGCAAAACCAGTGTCCTAAAGCTCTGCCACGCAGCTCTTCCATGAAGTCAGTGGGAGCTGAGACCTTCCTAGTTTAGTACTGATGAATCCAGCAGTGTTCTATGGAAACTTTTTTGTCTTTTACAGAGCTTTTTCGTCAAAAACTTAAATTTTGTTTAATTAAGTGAAATTGTTCTCAAAAGACCGATTTTGCTATACACTGTTGATGAGAAGGTATATTAAATGATCTGCTCTCTTAAATTCCATAAACTTAGAGTAATTTCATAGTGTCCTAATATGTGCAGAGCCTTACTGGCAGGTAATTGAATGTGTTTTCTAATCAGAGCATTTAAACAGCACCATGTGGCAAGCAATATAATGCCAAAAAAGAAAGCTAAGACATGGAATATTCACAAAATGGACATGCTGCCTCCTGTTGATATAAAAAAGGTAGGAAGGGGGATTATAAACGTGTGAGGTATTATCACATAGGCTCCCTTAACCCAGTCTGGTTCTCTAGTGGTACGGCTACACAAAGGAGTTTATAAACCTTTTATAGCCTCCTGCTTCAGGGATCTATTATCAAATTTATCGTTGTATTCATATGTGTGAATTAGCCACTAGTCTCCACTAGATTCATTCATATCAACGTGATTGAAATTCAGGGTTCAGCCCTGTATGGTTCCTACAGTCACATCTACTCTCTTTTCCCATTCCTATTCTTCCTTTTGTGGAAGTTGTCTGGGAGAAGCTGGCTCTAGTGATGACTGTCATTGTATTGTAAGTAAAAAGGAAATTACAGCGAAATTATCTGCAGCAGCTTGGTAAATTTGCTGCTAAGGATGCATTCTGGAAAACCAGGTTGACACTGATGCTCTGAGCCTCCACTTCTGAAGTGCGGTTGGAAGTGTTTTGCAAGAACTAAAATTACCACTGGTGCAGTGTAATAAACTCGATTAATTCTTGATTGATTTTTTTTTTAAAGGATTTAATAAGAGAGATGTGAGTAGAACCTCACGAACCTTCTTATTTTTCATCCATAATGGGATATCTCCCTGCAAGTATTTTTGTGAGGTAAGGATATCTCTATATTTGATGTGTCTTGCCTGTGCTAGTTATTTTTGCATCTCCCCTTGCCACTAGTCTGCCTACTCAAAGTTATGGGAGAGTAAAACAGACTAAAGGTTGATTTGCACCTGCATAATAATATCCATGTGATACACAGCAGAAATGTGCAATGGAAATAAATGGATATTGCACCTTTAATCCATCAACGTGAAACTATCACAACAAATGACAGGTTATCATAAAATGCAAGCCATTCCATTTTTAAAAAAAAAATTTAAAAAGGTGATTGTCAGCCACTGCTCTCAAACATTGTTCCAGAAACTCTTTATTTTAATGGTGAAAATCCTCATTTCAAGTCCCAGCCAAAATACATCCACTGGCAATTTACACCCAGTAGTTCTTGTTCTAAAACCATCCTTCAGTTCTAATAGCTTGCCTCCCACTCTGCAATTTACTCCTAACCTCTTTCCAGCAAACAGTCATGAATAAGGACTGCTTGAATTGCGCTTTCAGATTCTAAAAGGCAGAGGTGACAGTTTATTCTTCTTGCAGCCAATAGTAAAAGAAACACGGGTTGGATATGGCCAAGATTTACCTCCAGGGAGTGCACAGCGGGTGATGCTCTGCCCGGTCAGCTCCTGGAGCAGCCAACTGCCCGAAAGCCACATTTGTTCCATATCAACACCCACTGGGGAAGAAGGGGACAGTGGGTTTAACCCCCAACACAGGTCTGCCTGCAGAACCCGGCTTTCTTGCCGTTTCTCTTCTGAACTTGTCCAAAGAGCGCTTTCTGACTGGGGCAGTTCAGTAATTGATATTTGCTTTCTGGAAGGACCCCGCTTTGGAGTTCTTTAAGAGAAGACCAAATATTGACAAATCTGGGGCTGAGATTAAAGTACATATAAAAAACATTAGTGTTGCTTAGGAAAAAAAAAAAAGACCAAAGTTGCTGTAAACTCTGTCTTAGGGTAAATAAATGGCAATGTGCTTACTGAAAAAATCCTGCTGATCCAAAAATGTATGCTGTTAAAGGGGAGCAGTCAGTTTCCACCTAAATAAAATACAGGATTAATTTTTTTTTATCTTAATTTCCTTGATTACAGACACACACAGGCAGAGAGATAAACCCATAGACAGTTACCTGGTCAAGTGAGTGGGGAAAAAAAAAATAATATTCTCTTACACTGTGATTTATTGGCCATAATTCACCTCTCTTGATCTCTTGTTACTGGTCAAGCTGTATTTGCTTTGAAACACAGCAGAGTGAGTCGGCTGTCACCTGGGGAAGGAGGAGGAGGCAGAGCTGGGTTTGTCTCCTGGGGAATCGAGCAGGCAGTTGCTTTAGTCCTTTCGTTTTGATGCTGTCAAAAGTCACTAGTGAGCGAAGCAAGTTGGACAAACCGATGCTCAGGGAGGGTTAGCTCCTAGGCTTAGCTCAGGCTGGAGTCACTAGAGACAGGTCACAACTTATTTCTATGGATGTAACAATTTGGTGGGAATAGCAGAGCCAGAAACAACTGCCACATGCTGGGCTCAGAGGCTTCACATGGTCCTTCTCTACATGGGGAAAGCTTCTCAAACCCTGCAGTGGTATTATACAGTGCTGGACATATCTTCTAGATATTACACTATTTGGAAACACACACCACTATCAGTTTTATCAAATATTCACTTTAAGAAAACATGGGCGTGGGTAATACCTTTATTAATCCTTGGTGCCTACGTGCTATTGTTGGTGGAAGTGTCTATTAACCTTATTACTGATTTCTCATATCATATTCCAAATTACTTTCCTGTACCTTCTGCACAGTATGAAGGTATCAATAGCTTCTACTATAAACGACTTGCTGACCGTTGGCTGTGTTTTTCCTGCCTTTAAGACAGCAGTTGTTTCCCCTCACCTAGGGGAGCGATTCCAGGAGCTTGAAATCCGTGGAAGTTGCCGGCCCGTTTCCAAACACATCCTTTTTTGGTGCTGACAGTTTTAGTCAGCTACAGACTTGCAGAAGGAATTATGGAAAAATCAGCCCAGCCTGCGTAACACCCCTCTCCCAATACTGTATCAAAACAATGATTTTTCAGTGATTGAAACTTTTATTCAGTCCCAGAATAAACCCCCTTCTCATTCCCACGTATTCTGCCTGAGCGCAGCGCAGCGCAATAGGGGTTGTGATGTTCCCTGCCGGCACCAGCCAGTGTTTACATCTTTGTCTGGCACCACATGAAACCGAGTTTGCTTATAAACAGCCTGATACAATCAGTGAACTTACGAATGATGGATCATGGACCATTTTTATCCTTCCAAGGGGACCTGTGAATGCCCTGGGAAGGCTCCTTCTGAGATTTTTGTTGGTGGTTATTTGCTTTCCTTGGACTGTGTACTCATGGTAGAAGTGATGCTGGATGTCTTTCCTATGTTGGTGATGCAGGTTTATTTCTTAAGTAAACTAAGTGTAATTTATACCTATTGCCTTGCCATCTCGCTGTCCTGTCATCAGAAAGGTGGCGATTTGTAAGACAGCTCTGTTGGCTTGTGTTGAAACCAACTGTGTGGAAATCAACATTCGTCCATCTTCGGTATTAAGTATAAATTCACCACAAAGAAAATCAACCACAGCATTTCACGTTATTTCCACCAGCGTGAAACTACCTGAATACCTCGTGGAGGATTCAGTAGAATGCCCAGAAAGTTTCTAATACGCATGTAGAGTTAATACTTTGGTTTTGGTCGTGTTTATTTTCATTTGTCACTGGGGGATTCATGCTAACTTATCTGTTCTCTCTCAGGAGAACACCACCTTCATCAGGACTGATAAATGTGCTGGAAGATGTAGATCCGGATGAGGATTTTGGCTTTAGGAAAGTTTTTTTTTCCCAAGTGAAATGATGGATTTGTTTTGCTAGATATGGAACAAAGTTGTTATAAACTTTAAAAAATAAATACAAAACAAACAAGAGAACCCTATTTTCCATTTTCTACAAATAAACCCAGATTTATTTCATCTAAATATATCCATCAAATATAAATATTTAAATTTGTAATCAAAGATAGGAGTCCTATCCAGCTGGAGTCAAAGGAGAGAAAGTGTTCTATCAAATGATAACTTATCCCATCCAAAGCTAAGCCAGATGGGTTGAATCGCCACCTGAAGATACCCAGCTTTCTCTATTTATCAGACAGAAAGACTAGATGCTCTAAAATTAAGCAAGATATATTTTCTTCCCTCCAAAGCACTGGAGATTGGAGATTCAGCAGCAATTGTACGAGATGTGAACTTGTATCAGGTTCATTAGCACTCCTGGACCTTGCTAACACCATCTCAGTGAATCATTGTTTGTTATTATACATAATGCAGTGTTTGCTTATTGGCACTGAGATTATCCCTGAAAAAACTCCAGCTTATTCTTCCACCCACGCGCCAGGCAGAAAAGCATATAATGCAACTGTTGGAAGAGACAGATTCATGACACATTACTCTTGTCATAATGTACTCAGAATCCAAAAAAAAAAAAAAAAGAAAAAGTTCCCAACAGGCAAGAGTAATAAACTAAGGGCAGGAAGGGAAAAGAACAAAGGCGATGAATGACAAGATTATTCTCTTGTTTCTGCCAGCTCTATAGCAGATTGCTCTGGACAGTGTCAAAGAAAATGGTTCACTGAAAACAGAACCAATAAATTTGCAAACTTACCTTCAAGACAGCCGTTGTAGTCAGGATAATCACACCTGCTTACCCCAGCAGTGAATCTCTCCTGAAAATTTGGGATAATTGGTAAAACTACATTTTTTTGGGGATCTTTCACGGGGCTGTTCAGAAGGTTCCAATTCCCCTGGAAAATTTCAGACAGAATATGGGAATGGTTTTTATGTTTTGTCCATATGAAAAGTTTTTTTCCATGGTGTTTGCTTTTTTTTTTTTTTTTTTTTTCCCAGAGCCAATCTGCACGTTGGAACAAGGAAGACTTGTCAACGTTGTCTTTAAAAAATGAGTCCAAACCAAAACCACAGATCCTGAACACCCCCAAAGTTGGTCTGCTGATCTGAATCTTGTGGCTCAGATCATATCTACTTGAAAAGTTTCTTAAAAAATGTTTGATCCAACACTGAATCTGCCAGGTGTCTGGGGAAGTCTTAAACCATCAGCCAACCCTGGTAGCTCGATTTCCTTGGACATCACCCCAGCTAAGAAGCAAACAGGGATACGGGAGGAATTTGCCAGAAGTCCATCTCCCAAGGAAACCTCTCAGATGGTGTTAGATGAAAATTCACTGTTTTTAAATGCAAACTCACTCCTTGCTTATATTAGTCCCAGCTTGATTTTAAATGATTAAGGTAGACTACTATGATCGATGCAGAGACATTCCTGGTCTTTTTCATTCCCATCCTCCATGATGAGCAGGTTAAGCCAAATTAAAGAGCAATGTTTGCTGGCAAATCTTTAGAAAATGTTGGAACCAAAAGTTATTCTAATGTATAAATCCCAAGGCAACAAACGTCATAAAGTTGCTTACACTGGACCACAAGTGAAAAGGAATTATTTTTATTTATTTAATCTACTTAATAACTGAAAGAGAGAGAGAAAAATCCCAACAAAACCCTCTTTCTGCACTTTCGATTAGGCGGCGTTGATCCATCCATCCATCAAGAGCTCATGATATTTGGTGAGCAGTTCTTGTTTAGAGAGCCTGGAGAATGATACTAGCAGTGAAAATTAGAAGTTTCTGTTTATCCACTATTTAGGTATCATGAGGGCAGTTTCAGCACATGGCTTTCCTGGCCAGGAACACAGCGGTGACACAAAGAAGCCAGTCTCTGTAGAATAAGATAACAACCCCTGGATTTTACCGTTTAAATATTGGGCCTCTTCCACGGGCACCTAGGGTACGCGTGGAGACCGGGAAGAGAACATCGGCTGAAGAAACGTCAGTCTTGTGCAGAGAGCTGGGAATATAAATTTGAAAATCTGATTTTGCTGTTGTTGGCAGGTGCCATCAATTCTGACCCAGCAGCAACGTTTCGCAATGAGTCGATTAGCATTGGACATGAATGAGCAAACATGAACGAGCTGATCGAGAGCGGCTGGTGGGAGAAACTTCAGCATCGATGAGATGGGAAAATAGAAGTTAAATTGTGATTCCACATGACAAAGAAACAGAGATAAACTTCATGTATGAAATTAAGTAGACACTTGGAGTCTGCTCACTATCGCAGCTCCCACTTCTCTGTTCTTCAAACCAGGAGGCACCAGCTTGTGCAGGATGAGGAGACGTGCCAGGTGAGCATCCGTCTTGCTGGATGCTCGTCCCAACTGAGCCGAGATGCCCAGCCCCAACTCCAGCAAAGCTCCACAGTCCCATCCCCAGTCCTGCACAGGGCGGATAAAATTATGTGCTGCTGAAAGGTTTTGTCTAGAAGTAGACTGACAGCCACATGAAACATGGGAAATATTTTGTTTGAGAAGAAAATACTGGACAAAGAGCTGAGAGAAACATAATGATGAAACTAAAAAGACAAAGGGGGAGAGAAAGAGTAGGAGGAAAGGAAGTGTACAAAAATGAATACAGCTCTCTGAACTTCATTTCAGTTTCCAGAAGTGCTCCTCTGAGCTTGAATCAAATCTTATGCCCCGATATAATTGTTAAATGCCATATCTTGGGGCATTTTGGGGAACTATCTGGGGTTTCTAAAGACAGAAGAGCAATGCTCCTTGAGCCATTTAGGAAACACCAGCCACTTGAGGCATTTCTACTGATTGTCTGCCTTTAACTTCATACAGGACAGCAAGCAGTTACTCGGGTTTTTTAATAGGTGTTTTAAAACTTGTGGTATGTGGTTGTTTCTGGACTGGATGTTTCCTTGGAACTTACTGGACTAACTGTGGATTACGTGACCATTGCAGACTGCAGGGGATTACGAACTTGCTGACTCAGCTGATGCCCTCCAATCCAATGATCCTAGATTCCTAAATACCAGAGGATACTTTCAATTTTTTTAAGAAATGCAAGGTACACATTCCCCTTCCCGAAATGTTCTTCAGGAGAATGTAAATTCATGCAAATTAATCATAATAATCCATATCCACGTCCATTTGGATGAAGCAGTAGAATATATACGCCCACATGGTATTTTAGTTGAAAACAATCCCATAGAATGGGAAGCAAAAAGGAAGGTGGGCGACTTGGTTGGACTTTTAAATATTTTTTTATATTAAGTGAATTTAGCTGAGCACACATTTTGAAGGGCTGTTCTGAGGCTGATGCTAATGGCTTTGCCAAACCCCCAAAATAACTTACAAACGTAATGGTCTGAGGGATGGTTGAGCAGCATTTGCTGAATGCTAAATTCAGTTCATTGGAAAGAGGTATTTTGGCCTTATGAAAACAACCCGTTTAATATGGACACTTGAGGAGAATAGAATAGACTAAAAAACTTGAAGATTATTTTGACAGCAGCTAGGCTGGTATTTATGGAAACACAGTGATGTGTACAAAACAATACATTCTTGTGGCTGGGATCCCTTGATTTTTTTGTTGTTCATACTCCTTGTTCTGGGTAAAAAGAGGTGGGAATAACAGGGGTATTTTTAGGAAGAGGTGTTTTAGAAAAAGTAGGGTTTTGCCTCCAATCATAGGTGAAGCTGGCTGAAGAACGATGAGTTCCCGAGAATTGCCAATGTGACTTATAGACCGTGTTTTCCATCTTGTCTTAGGAGTTAAAAGAGAAAAAATACAAGATGGTATCTGCTATCCTTCTCTCAAAGTATTTGGGTAACTGCTTGTTTTAGACTTCCTCATTAAACATGCCAGGTAACCATGTAAAGATACCTGCAAGGCTTCTGATTAAGCAGGAAGCAGCAGGGTTATTTCATACGGGAGTGCAGCACATTAATCTAGATGTATATGGCAACTTGTCCTCATACAAATCATATAGTCAGGCTCAACGCAGAGAGACTACAGAGCACGGCTACCCTTTGCAGGCTTGTCTTGACTCTCATGATCAAAGCCCCAATCAATCACCTAAACCCAGGCAGCCGCCCAAGCTGGGAGACGCCGGGCTAGACCCGGAGTGGTCTAATGGAGTCATGTCTTTAAACCAGCAAGAACCTGGCAAACGAACAAACAAACCGTGATTGTATCTTACACGGAGCCGAGGGGAGCCTCTTGGAGGTGAGGTTAGATGGAGTGCGAGGTCATTGCCAGGTTTGCTTTGAGGACCAGAACATCTAGGTGGCTTAACCCACCAGTGACGGCATTTGTTTTTTTCTGAAGGAGAAAAAAAACACCATGGTATTGCTGTTGCAGAGACTATCAGGACTCCTGTGAGTATCCACAGGAGAGGAAATGGAAACTGGAAATGGAAATGCCTCGTGTGAATGGTGCAGGGTTCAGATCTAGGTGATAACACCTTGACAGCATCTGTTTCCAAAGGAAGACTTCGACTCTCCTGAACCAAAGCTTTGTTCCTCTTGCTAAAAAGTTGTTGGGCAAGAGGGTTTCCATGTTAGTTGTCTCTGTGTTTGGAAACCAGACTGGATTGGCGACTTCCCCACCCCTTCGATGGGTGTTTGAATAACATCACGCATGTTTGTAAATTTTTTTGAGAGATTACTCACAACAAAAATAAACTACTGGTTTGTGTAATAAATTTAAGACCGCATGTGGAAACCAAAGCAAGTAAATAAGGCTTTTCCTTTTGACTCTTGATAATTACTGCCGACATTTGAGAAAAAAAAAAAAAAAAGAAAAAAATGAGCAAAGTCTTAAATGAGTGTGGGTTTCCATTTTGCCTTAGTACTTGAAAACAAGTTTTTGAACTAAACCAAATAATAAATTTGGAAACCTCCTTCTCCAATCACGATTTCTGATCAGAAAACTTTAAAGCTAGAACCACCACTTTAGGTAAATTTGACTGATCCTTTAATGCAATATATCATAGCAACTACAACCCCTGCGCTCCAGAACTTCCACAGGAGGAACAAGCTTTCAAGGACAATGTAGCATGTGAAATACAATGAACTCAGCTGTAATGTTATTTCCTCACAAGAAATAGCTTCCCCCTTTATTCCCCATGAAAACAGTAAACTACCACACATGCACAACCTGAAGTTCAATAGATTTATCACCTGCAGTTCCCAATCATATCTATTACTATAATAAATATAGGAATCAACCAAAATCCCATTTTTTAGCGAACAGTGCACCTAGCATTAGCTCCAGGCAGACCGTCCCATGAAAAGGTTACCATCAAAACTCAAGGACACAGATGGTCTGCGTTTTACAGGTGGACAGCTGTGGCAGAGAGAGATTTCAGGTGGATTTGTTTTCCTGCACTTTGGCCACATAAAAATTTAACATCTAGTCCAAACTAGTTACCTAAACTCTCTGTAACTAATGGAGGAGACAGACAAACCCAGAAAACAACCCAGCCCACTCATCTTGGACATCCGTCTAACAGAGGGGTGGTTCATCCTCCCGCTGGTTATCCAGGGAGGCTACAGAACTGGGATGACGAGGGTTAGGTTAGAGGAATCCCATCTCCCCCCTTTGCCCCATCCTGGAGCTCAGGTAGGAAACCACCCCAGATTGACCGTGTTTCAGTGCTGTAGTTTTTCTTCTGCAAGAGTTTGATCCAAACCCCACTCAGATGCGAAGAAGTCCCCTTTTGAACGTGGTGCCAATTTGGCAGCACTCACGCGCCTTGTCCTCTCTTTGCCCTGGGGCAATCAATGCTTTGAACCGAGCTCAGGAAATACACAAAGTCTGAGAACAATTCACATGGGCTTTTATTTTCTTGGAAAGATGTCAGCACATCACTTTAAAGTACCACAGAAAAAAAAGATGCCACTTGGGAAAGAGCATTTGACAGGGGTAGCTGTTAAAGGCAGTAAGAAAAATCGCCTAACATGAGGGTCTATAGAAATTAATAATTAATCTCTTAATCCCAGGCAGCTGCACACACAAATCTCCAGTCTGTGCCAAGGAGTTGCATAATCCGGGCAGATCTATCCCGCTATTAAAGCAGAAGGGTGGGGCAGTGTCCTTATCACTATCTAAAGTTCCTGAACAAATCTAATTTGTATTATTCGTGGTGTTATAGCTGCCTGTAAGGTGCCAATGGCATTGTGCGGGGCATTTCCTGGGGGAAAGGAGCACCCAAGATTCCTGCTTCAGGAAGGGAAGACAAACATTGAGAGACAAAGAGATCCATCATTCAATTATCCAAACAGGCAATCAGACCTTCTGTGCCAAGCGACCTGCTCCCGGAGCTCACCACGAGGGCTGCAGAGCCCAGGGCTTTGCAGACAGCAGCAACTATGAAATTCCCTGCAACCACTGGTACCGGCTGCTGTAGCAGACCCCTGCCAGCAGCCAGGTAGGGGATAACCTAACACTAAGAGAGATTTCTTTCTAGATGTGGCGAGTCGGGGTTTGGACCGAGTCCTGAAGAACAAGAACATATAGCTCTGTTAGTCTGTAACGGTTCCAAGCTGCGTATTCTGGCCCATTAGTGCCTGAAGTCCTTGGAAGCCCTCGTCCCTCTGGACGGCACACAGATGCTCTGAAAAGGTTACCTCACATCACTCCAGCTTTAGGAAACGCACGCCGAGATAGCTTTCAGTCCCTGCCACCCACGCCCCTAGGCTGATACCGTGATAATTCACAGCTATTCCTCTGGAACACATCCAACAGCACAAAAAGCCCCTCAAACACTAAAACAAACACAAACAACCCGAACCACAGCGAGCTGTAGGGGAGGAATGGATTAGAGCAACGCATGACTCTATTTTCCCCAACACTTCTCCCACTCACAGATACTGAATGAGATCCCAGTCTCTTATTTAACTCTGCTTACTGTCAAGACTTCGGAAAAAGGGCTACTGCAGCTTACATTTTGCAGACTTCATTGCCATGCCAGCTCACACCTTCTAAATCCCAACTCTATTTACATGAGGGTGGGGCATGTAAATCCGTGGAGGAGTGATTCTAACAAAGCAACCTACTGCCACCATTTGATCAGAACAAGCTTTGCAGGACAAAGTACCGAGCTCGCTTGCAAGGGCCATTTGTCTTAATCGGAGAAGTGGAAAATATTTAATTGTGTGCAAGCCTGCAGTACTCTACAAAGAAAGAAGCATTATGCTGCTGGTTAAATGCACTGTGAATATAAAGTTGGACCTGTGTCCATCCTGAGGGCTCAAGGAAGGAAGAACAAGCAAATACAGCCAGACTGTAAATGCGGTCCTTAAAATATCCCATGCACATGTCACCCAACATGCCCATGCTGAGCAGACATCTCCGTTATTTTATTGAACTTTTTTCCTATTCCAATGATTGCCAAGATTTTTGCACAAGGATGAACACAGCACAAATTTCCGCAAGAAGAATTGCAAACAGAATACTACGGAGGCTGTACTACAAGGCGGAAAGCATGGGAAGGAGTGTGCAACTGATGATTTATTTTCTTTTATCTTTTTAAGGTTTTTGATGATGGAACTATCCAATGAGCAAGATATGGAAATACCATCATCTCAGGAGATAAAGGAGGTCAACTAAGCCAGGAGAGGTCATTGCATTTCCAGTAACACATGCCTAGAGGTGGGCACACACGTGTATGTGTAATGGGGAGTTTGAAAAAGCCCTTTTGGCACTTAGAGCCTGTACAAAGGGGTACCAAGAGGGTGAAGCTCTGGGGGCTTTGTCACCGAATTCAGATCAGATGGGCGCACAGTGATCATCCTTTCCAGATACTGCAGCGCTATAGGTCAAAGACAGCAGCCTTCAGCAGATTCCAGAGCCACCCAAAGCCCCAGCCAGGCACTGGGGTATGGTGCCAAGGCGCCCCGTTTGTACTAACAGACCTGATGGGGCTTTGCCTCCCCCCAGACACACTCAGACCAACGCTGCTCGTTGGGGATCCAGCTCTCCTGGAAGAAGACAGCACTGCCCTGTGCACCACATCCATTTGCTGAGCCACCATCCAACTGCTGGTGCCCTCGGGTGCCAGCTGGGTGCTCTTTAGCCATGCTTTGGGCAGTTTCTCACATCAGCATGTGCACAGGGAGCGAGAAGAGTGGTGACCATCTCACAGGCAGTGCTGTAGCTGCCTCTGTGCTGGTTTGCAGGAGCTACCTCTGCTCTGAAGGACGTTCTGTTTCTATAGCTCTCTGCGTGGTTTTGAATCTTAGACAGCCCTGGTAAGACGATGATCTAAACTGACCTAAATTCCAGGTCAAGCAAAATTTAGGTTAATTTCACTGATGTCATTTTAGAATTTTAATTGGCATAAGCCCTCTGGGGCAAGGACTTTTTCCAGGGAGTGCGTGTACAAGCTAAATCCGCCGATGGAGTCTCACACAGTCTCTGAAACCCCTCGTTTCCAAACTTTTTTCATATTTACCCTTTACGCATTCATATCAGGGTGTTTCCTTCCTACCACCTCAGGAAAAAAAGAGGCACACACGTACTCCAAAGAGGGGATAAAGGGAGCGATGCTAACAGAGCCCTGCCAGAAGCAGCCATTTCTGCCGACTGAAAGATCAGGAAAACATAAATGCAAACAGAGAGCCCATTAAACACTGGTGGAAAAATGGAAGCCCTGGAAAGTCTCCAATATAACTAAAAAGCAGGCCAGGACTGGAGTGATTCTGTGTTTGTTTTCTGTCCATTTTTCATGGTTTGCTCATTGTCACTTCGAACTCTCCCAATATCATTAATACAGCTGACCAATGTTATTTCTAAGAAAAATATTTTCATTAAAATAAAGACATTTTCCTGAAAATAATTTTTCTGAACGTGATGATATATTGTTGAAATACTTTTTTTTCTATAAACAATTGACTTTTTTTAAAGCAATGTTTGTTGAAAATTTTACTGGAAATATTACCAGATCTTTGTCAATTAATCACGTATAGAGCATTTTTACTTTACAAAATATGTTGGAAAGAAGTGTAAAATAGGGCCATCTGTAATACAATGAAATGCAAGCAATGTTGCTTGCGGAAGCACAATAGTTCATGTTTTAAAGTTCTGAGTGGTTCTAACAATCATCCCAAGAATTCACGCTATTTACAGTATTGCGACCCAAGTACGTGCTGACCAGGAGGGGAAGGCTGCTCAGCATCTTTGAACTCCTATTCTGCCATCCTTGCTAACCTCCTTCTTGGAAACATTAGGTGGATGGACTCTTCTTTCCATCCCACCAAAATAATGAATCACATCTGTTTTCCTCACTTTCCCATTTCCAACACAGATTGGTACTGAATATGCCAAAATTTCCATTTTCATCCTTTTTTTATCATGCTATTATCTTACAGATGCTCAACACCACCTATGGACTAACTAAATTTATCTGTCTTCAAATGAATCTGATGGAGCGGTTAAGAAAATAACACGAGACATACTGACTCTGGGACACATGGGGATGAATAGACTGGGAAGAGCTTGGAGCTTCCAAGACCCCAGAAACCTGGTCAAAGTGACGGGGAACCAACTGGTGGCCCTCAGGACAGTGCAGGGAGGTGGCTTCCCAGCGGAGCCACAGCCACCCTGGGGCAGGAGCACCTCACCCATGGGCAGAGCGAGGTGGGACTACTCCAGGTAATGCAGGGATTAGGTGTGGCAAGGGAAAAAAAAAAAAAAATTAGGAGTAGCCAGAAAATGACATACAGGGGATGAATTGTGACTTGTTTAGGGGAAAAGGAGGTTCCTCAGCTGCGTATTAAAGAAATATCTTAATCACAGTAATAACTTAATTTTGTGTGTAATTACAACTCTGCTCTTCCTTCGCTCCCCCACCCTGTCAGTGGTTAATTTTGCACACCCTGCGTGCACATTAAATATTACCCTGCCGTATACATGGAGCACTTATTGACACAGATGCAGCGTGCTTTAAAATGGGAGGAGAGGGGGAAGGGACTGGGGAAGCACTGGAGCCAGGACACAGGACCCAGCCCCACTGCAATGGTAATTTGTGGTTTTTCCTCCAACGTTTAGTAGCCACAAAGAAGTCTTAGAAATTTCTGGTCAGAACCAGGACTCCCCTGTTCCTCTGCAGACGAAACACTGAGCCCTTACACTCCAACCCAATAAATATTTCATCTGGTTTGGAGGGAGAAGGGGTAGAGCCCAGCAGAAATTGTGTTTCACAAATGCAAACGACGGCTCAGTCCCTCTAAAAGCCAAATCCTACCTCACCTCCCACCTCTGCGTGTGCGTGAGCACATGGGCATCGGTGCCGGCGTGGGGCTACCGGGTGCTGGGAAGGCAAAGCCTGGGTGATGCTGGTGCTGATGGGCAGTCATGGCAGCTGAGATGTCCACAGGGATCCCCACAGAAAACGACAATAACCTGGAGAACCCGTCCTAGTAAACACATGGCACACAGAGAGGAAACTCAGAATCCAAGCAAGTCTGCAAACATTCAAAATACACCAAGAGATAAAAATATACGTTTAAAAAACTCCGTCCTGCAGAGATGCTAATTAATAACCAATATTATGGTGCCAGTTTAGAGCACATTATTATTTCATTTATCTCACCTTCTCCTGATTTACTCTTTTGGTCAGATTTTGGTACTAAGCTGGAGAATTACCCTTAAGATTGATCGTCCCTTCTTGCCTTCCTGAAGGCACTTGCTCTGATTCCAGTAGACATTGGGATCGATGACTCCTGGACCAAAGACAGGTAGGACAAACTTTGGAAGTTTTTGAAGTACCATTTTGTACTGCGTACTTGTGGGTAGTCCTTGGGATGCAAAGCGCAGCACCAGTGTTTGATCTAGTAGGAGACAGTTGAATTTAAACAGTTAAAAAAAAAAGACAAGTAAAGGGTCAGAATAAAAGGAAGCAAAGAAAGAGCAAAATTTGACTAAGGCACCGCCACTAATTGCGGGATGGTTTGTTGCTAACTTTTCAAGAGCCAAATGGCTCTCTACGAAGCTTTAACTGTTAATAGTAAAATCTTGACAAATTCTCATAAAAAAAAAAAAAAAAGCTAAGCAGCCAACATTATCTTATGAACTGCTGCAGCTCTCCAAAGAAAATAAAGTATAAAAGGCACGATGCCCTCCAGCATGACAATGAGGACGAGAAAGCCATGTCTGCACTGTTGGAAACAGGAGAACAATTTCATTTTATATATTAACACAGCGACTTTCAAAAGCTCATGTTGGCCTAGCACCAGAGTAAATCATCTATCCAATAAACTGTGATAAAGATTAGAAATCAATACACAGATTTAAGTTTAAAAAAAAAATAAAAAAAAATAAATAAAAAGATGAGTTGTTGAGCTGGAAGAGAGAGGACAATCGAGATCTGCATTCCCAAAGTGAGCTGAAGAGTGATGGACAGAGGAATTTGTAGGAGGATTGTTTTCCTGTAGTCCATAACCACTACAAGGAATAAATCAGGGGCTGAAATTATTTAGGGCAGGGCTCTAATGTAATGCTAAGTGCTTTTAACGCTGAAGGGAAATGCCCACATCGCCCTCCTGTCGCTGCCCTCTGAGGGATTTATTTTCGGTTTTTTATAGTCGTTGCTGAGAGGAAGATTTAAATCCTGCCCTGGCTCATCCCAGCCCTCTAGGACTGATAAATAGAGGGTGTGTCGAAAGTTTAGAGTGTACAGGACACAGTCCCGTAATTCTGGAGGAATCCAGCCGCCTGGCTCTCCCTGACGCAGCAATGCCACCCGCTGTAGCTCCAAGCAACAGACAAATCACAAACCCCATGAAACCAAGTCAGTGATGCAGAATAGAGAGCAGCACAAGCTGCAATCAGGGGAGCCTCTCAGTAAATGAAGCGCTAATAGCCCCTGAGGGTTTAATGGTTTATCCTTTGTTTAAGCTCCACCGGGCCCCTTGCACCACTCGGGGACTCAAAGGCGCAGGTTCTCCGTTGTCTCAGGGTGCTTCACCAATTCTGGGGGCTGTCAGGCTCCTCCCGAAACGCTCGGGTAAGTTCGCTGTCCTCAGTGTGCCTCAGAGCAGATGGATGTGTCAGGATCAGGCCATATACAAGCTACGTGACCAAAACATTAACATTAATATCGATTAATATTAATATTAATTATGAATATCAAAATATTAATTAAAATAAAAATTAATTAAAATATTAATGGTATTAATTATGAATGTTAAATTATTCATATTAATAACAGCGACAACAATCAGAGGCGCAGATGCTCAGGTCAGCTCGAGAGCAGCCGATCCCCTGATCCGAGCGGAGCAGCATCGACCTGGAGAGCTGGGCAAAGGGGCTGAACATCACTTTACTGGTGCATTTCTCTGGACCAGAAAGGGTCAGAGGTTTGGGGACTGCTCAACCCTTTGTTTATTTTCAGGCTGAGGCGATTAGTGTAAAATAGCAAACAGCCCCTCAGTAACCGGCTAGCAAAACTTGTCGGGGTGTTAGCCCGAGTGCTGTGAGCCGTGTTGGGGATTTTCTGTGCTGAGCCATTAAGTTCAGATTTCACTTCATTAGGACTAGCCTGATTAAAAACTCAACATATTTCCTAAATGGACTTGTGGGAATTTCTCTTCTTTGGTAGCCTTTGGGTGAACATGCCTTTAGGTAAATATCCACCTATGGTTTTCTACCCCCAGAACAAAAAAAAAGGGTGAGTCCTTTCTGCAGCACTTAGGACTGGGATTTGTTATTTGCATAGAAAATGGCCTCACATCAGTCAAGGAAGTTGGTATAAAATCTAAAATGACCATTTACTTTTGGGATGGTTGATAAGAAAAAGACAGATTAAAAAAAAGTTCGCATTTGGTTTGGTCAGATGTTGATACCATGCATAATAAGGTAATTTATCAATTATTATTAACAGGAACAAAAGGTGTTAGATTTGTATAAACTACAAACAAAAAATGCAAGAAAAGACCTCCTAGTTTCAGTACCTGAACGTACAAAAAAGTACAAACAATAAAAGGAAAGAGTTCCAAAACCTGAATAAAACTCAGTGGTTCAGCTCAATGATTTTTAACTGCCTTTGAAAAACATCTTCAGATTGACAAGGTGACAAGAAAAAATAAATCTTTCCCATGTTCCTTCAGTTTGAGTAAATTAAGCTCTATCTAATAATACAGGGAAAGTAATTATTGTATTTTAAATACCCGATTTCCCTACTGATGGTGTCTCTCAAGTGAAACAAAAAGAAAGGCTGAAATTGGGAATAGACATTATTTCCTAAATTTATGAAAAGCTCCAAATATCACACTGTTTAAAATGATAATAAATCAGCCTAGATCCTGAAGTGTATTTATTATGCTTGGAATTAGCAATAATAAAACCAAAGCTTTTGCAATATTCGTGGTGGAGTTTAATGGAAATAAAATGAACCTCCACAGTTTGATTTTGCTCTTAATGCATTGTCATATTTTTGGACCCAAGGCACTTCTAAAATTACATTATTTGAAAAGTTGTAATAAGATGCATTCACGTGTAAATTGACATATTTTTATCTGGGGTTTAGGCGAGCCCGGTGGTCTCCCGTCGCAGCCAGGCAGAGGCGCAGGCGTCCCGCGGCACGGGGCCCGTGCTGGCCCTGGCACGCTGGCCAACAGAGCGAGATGTGTCCAACGTGCCCTGAAGGAGAGGTCACTCCGGTGCCTCCTTGGCTTCGCATTTTTCAAAGCCAGAGTGGTTTCAGGAACAGGATCTGTGAATAACTCTCAAATGAAATGAAGCTGTATGTAGGTTCCAAAAATAAAACGGCATTTCCATATGCTGATTTTTGCTACATTTATCATCCTCTTTCTTGGTTTGCTTCTTTTTTTTTTTTTGTAACCTATGTATTTCGCAACTTTTTTTTTAAAATGAACTTTTTTCCCTTGTCCTTTTACCTCCAGAAATCCTATAGTCCGGCTCTGCACCTCACATATTCGCTTTCTATTAAAAATAAAAAAAGAGAAGAAAAGATTTAAACATAACTCCGTGGGGGAGTCTCTCACTGGGATAGCCTCAAACAGGGCTATCACTACCACCTCCAAGACAATAAAAAAAAAAAAAAGGCAAAAGTATTTCTGAGAAGACTCGCATCCAATTCCTTTGACATAATATAAGCTAAGAAAAAATTGGACATGATTTAAACTTACATTTTAATGTGATGTTGACCAGTTGGCTGTAGCAATCTCCATTGTGCCATAAACAGAAGATTCTGACATCATGAGAAAGAAAATGTATTAATAGGAGCAACTCTGGAGAAAGAAACATCCTGTTTTTTCAAGTATCTCAAAGAGTTTAAACATATGTGGTTAGCGGAACATAAACAAATAAATAAAACGAAAACAAAATTATTTCCTATATGAATACTTTCCACGCTAAAGGATGCGGGATTTTAGAAAACATTCTGTAAACAGGAACTTGCAGAAACAGACCCAAAATCCAAATGGATTTTCTTTTTTCTTCTCTACTACATGCTCAGTGAAATGCTGACGGAGAAATGCATGGAACAGCTTCCATGCATGGGAACTTTTTTTTTTCCCCCATTTGTATTACAACTACAAGTTGTTTTTTTCCTAACGCACAACATCCTGAGCTCCACCTAGAAAAGCCTCACTGGGGTTCGCATTCAAACCAGGCTGGACAAGGCTTCACGTGAATTTCGCCTAACTTACAGCAGAAAGCATGCACACAAAATATGGTTTTGATGAAACTAAGCCACTTCAGCTCAAGGTTTGCATTAAGAGTTTTTATTAGCTCCAACCTGAAATGCGAGGTTGAACGCTGGCTTACAGCCTCCCGTGAGCAGGAATAATACAGCCCTCGTTCACGGACCTCCGAGTGCCGCGTTTCATTTAGCTTCGCTCTCCCACACCTTCATGTGGCTTTAATTGTAACTTATTAAACCTATCAAGACATGATCCTGAATCAAGAATTTAATTATTTTTTTTTTAAGACCATGACGCACAACATTAGCTGCGTTCGTATGAGTTGTTACCAGTAAGGGTAAAATAAAAGGAGCTTTTAGATAGCAGGGAACAACCTATGGAGCTCCGGCACTACGCCGCTATCAGGCTGCTGGTTAATGCCACGGTAGCTCACGGTAGTTGGAATACAGCGCTGGCTTGTCCCGGGATGTACAGAGGGAGGAAGGAAGGGAAAAACAAACAGTCCGGGAACAGGCGTGCTGGCAGCGGTGGCAGAGCCGGACACGATGAGCTGCTGTTTCCGTGCCTGCCCACCGTCTGCCCCCACACACACACCCACTCCCCAGACCCACTCGCTCCCCCAGGACCCTGCTCAGTCCTTAGGTTTGTGCACATTATTTGCTGGATTAATTAAGCACAACACAAGCTCATTTTCCTCCTTTGCCCATTGGTATTAACCTGTTGCAATGCAAAGCGAGCCCTGGTTCAGTGTAAAATCTCCACAATCTCCTGCAGCTGACCTGCTCTGACATTGCTCCACTGCCCTCTGCAGATCCACCCCGGTGTAACCCAGCGCAGGATCTGGCCTTGGGTTAGAGGAAGCCTTAACAACAGGTCAATTAAAATCACTACACACAGAGCAATACACACATCTAATAAGTAAAAGCACTGAGGTTTGAGTAATTCCTGTGTGCAGGTAGGTTACAGGATTTTTTTTTGTTTGTTTGTTTGTTTTTTTTAAATTCAGGGCCCTCTAACATATTGCAAAACCATCTTGTCAAACTGGAAGACACCAAATTATCTGAAAAATTACTCCAAGCAGCCCAGCCCAATCCATTAGTTGTGGGCGTACATACAAGGACATTACAACACAAAGCATGAAGGACTAAGTCACCTCATCGATCCTCCCGGCACAGGACAGGCTGGTTTTCTGCCTTCCCTTTCACCGTTCTGTACCTTTTAATCTCATAATAAATATTCCCCTTCTGCAATGGAAATTTGTCCACCGTAGGGACATTTATGACTTGTCGTCGGACGTTGGACCAACGCAAACACATCGTGAGGAAGCACACGCATCTCAGCCTTCTCACTCCCAATGGTTTCTGACATAAAGAATGGCTCCGGGATGTTTCTGGTCCTGCGTGCCGCATCCTGACAACGTAAGAAACAGCGTGTAGTGCCACTAGCCTTTGATTTACACAGTGTTCATTATATCACTGCTTCACTCAGCTCTGTGCATCCAGTGCAAACCCCATTTTTCTGTCTGAAACTTGGCTAAGGAACGGTAGGAGATGCTTCATTATTCCCTGTCTATAAGTGGAAGAAGAGCCTATTTTTAAACTGGTATTTTGCAGGTCATTAATCCACAGCCTGGATGTGAGCCTTTAGCTGGTGACCTCCCTAGTGACCAAGTTATTTACTGCATATGAGAAATGGCTATTTTTCATAGTTGTTTTCAAAAGACATTGCACATTTTTAAGACATTATGGAGCATTGTAGCAACCTTCACGATACCCAGTGGCTTGTATCCTTAATCCACCCTGAAAGATATACAGGGCACTGTAACAGTGACTCATGCCAGGGTAACGGAATGGTTATGTAATGTCCTTAACATGTGATGCATCTTATTCGTGTTATTTCTTGGATACTTCAGACTAATAGCTCCACATGGCATTAGTATTGAGCAATTATCCAAGAGTGTGTGAGCTGCGTAATATCCACAGAAAATTTGCAAGAGTCTTATTGATACAGTTCCTGTAGCAAGTCCGTGTCTAGCACTAACAACCGGCAGAACTGAGCTTTTAGGACCAACTCAAAAATTAGATAGAAGAGAAAGTATGTATTGCACATGTAATTATATCACATAACAAATGATCACGGTTTCATTAAATCAAGTTTTAAAAGTGACTTTCTGGCAGTACTGATAATTGGCATGAACAGAGAGAAGAGGGTGGATGCTGGTCTGTATGGACACTGAAATTAGTGCGTAGGGTCAGGGCAGTGATCCCACCAGCCCAGTATCTGGTCCCTCCAAACAGGGATTTCTGAGAGAGGGGGGAAACTGGAAATGGGGAGATAAAGAATAACCAGTCCAAGATTAAATTTCCAGTGAAAAGAACCGTGAGGAAATTCAAGCACACGAAACTTAGCCTCAGGCTCCCCGAGATCAGTCCTCCCTCACTTTTCACATCCTCAGTTTGCCTTCTACATCTCCACGTCTGTTGGTATTACACAGACCCAGGACAGCTTTACTGGTGGTGTAGCAAACCACCACACTGCCCAGACAATACTCCATCGCCTGTCTCGAGACAGGGGGAGTTAAAGAGGACATGATGATGAACAGAAGGTCCCCCCAAATTATACTCTCAGCCTAAGTTTCCATGGCTTAATCTGTGTTTTGGTTTACCAGGGAAGAACTCCATGGTGGCGTGTTGTTTTAGTGGTTGGAGTATGACATAAAGTAAAACCCGTAAGTTCAAAGTGTCTCGCTGTTTACGGGAATCCCACCACCCGAGAACTGGCAGGAGCGTCCCAGATTACTCATCTGCATTAACTCTTCGGATAAACATTTTCCTCCTGAGTGTAAGGTTGAGCTGCACATTCCCTGACAAAAACCCATGTTCAAAAATAAACACAACATATGTCTGAATTATGGGCTTATTTCATACAAAAAAAAAAAAAAATATATATATATTTACCCAAGGGCAGCTCATCATGACATGTTAATTTTCCCAACTAGCAAGTTCTCCTCCTGTGAAGGGATTTGGGAGGAATAATTACTACGGAACACAGATCTAAATATTAATGAGTGACAGCCCTTCAAGAAGCAAGGACAGCGTTAAGCCGTGCCAGCTACGTCAGGTGGGAGTTTGAGGATGGCTGTGTAACTCCTGCTCCGCCGCGAGCTCGGAAGGCGAAGGAGCTGGCAGGCGTGCGGGGCTTGCTGCAGCGCTGGGAAAGCCATCTAATGCTCTAATGACAGAAACACCTACGTCTCCCACATATACCGTAATAAATTATTGGCATCAATTGAATTTCCATGATGTCAACTAAGTGTGAAGGAAAATAAACTGCAGCTAAATAGAGGACAGGAGCATGGAGCAAAAGCACAGCGAGGCACAGTCAGGTTGGTTTGGTTTTTTTTTTTTTGCTTTCCTTCAAAGAAGGAGGCGGCACATTTAAAAGTAAGAATTGGAACAGAATCTCAGCTCGCAATGATGACTGTTCAGAGATTTTACTTAAGAGCAGCCCTGGGAGCCCACCACATTTTTATTATAATTGTACACATGTAGCACTGAATGTTCAAGCAAGGTAAGGGTGCCTCTATGGTAAATAATATCCACAGCAAAAGAAATGTCAGAGTATTTGTAACTCAGGTCTAGAAATGCCTCTATGCTAGAAACTGCATGTCAAGACAGATCAATAATAATTTCTGTAGCAAATAAGAAGTCTGAAAGATCAGAGAATTATCCTTGCAATGCAGCACACATTTAAACCAGTTCGTGTCCGTATTTTTTTTTTTTTTGCTTTACAGGTAAGCAGCAACGTGACATTTCCATTTTCCCTATTTGACTTTCCCACAGGTTTTCTAACTTTTACCAAGAGATGCACAGCTGCAGACATCAGAAGCTTTACTGCTTTATATGCCTGCTCTCATTTTAATTTAACTTTTCTAGCTCCAAATTAGCAGAAGCCCCGACAATATTGTCAGGCAGAAACAAAATCCATCATCCTGCTAAATAGGGATACTTCCCCCAGCTGCCTCCTTCTTGCCCTGCCAACAGGTACCATTTTCTGTGACACAAGCTGTCCATAGAAGTACACCCTTTCATGGGTATTTCCAGGGCATTTTTGCTGGAAGAGGCTGGGGAATGCTCCCACAAGCAGTTGTGCTGGGGACGATGGGGGCCAGCCTGGAGGCAGTGCCCAAGAGCATCTTCATCAGCACTCTCGTGCCTGGAAGAGGTCCGTCCCCAGCTGATGAGGACTCCCCTTCTCCATGGCTCTGTTCCCATATCTGCAAGAAATGAACCCAGCAGCGCACATCCCTCCTGCATGGTTTATGCGAACTGCCGGAGCTCCAGCGGACAGCCAAGAGCTTCTAGAGAAGTAACTAATTAGTGGTGCTGGACCCAAGATACCTTAAAGACAACTGATACTGAAGGGGTAGATAGTTTGAAAAATTTGTCAAGACATCATTAAACCTCTTGGCTTTGGCAAGGTGCTGAAAATGATTGGCATCTCCAATGCTGCTCACACCATCTTCTTCTGGGCATCACAGATTTGAAATAAAAAAAATTCAAACAGAACTAGGGAAAAAAAGTGTGTCTTACTGCTGCAGCTAACAGGTATTATGTCTAACCTCCAGCTAGAAATGAGATGACAGATAGGCCAGCAAGGCCAACTAAGATTTTATTTTTTTTTTTTTTTGGTATTGATTTAAAGCAGAGAAGCCACATTTGGTAGTTTATCAATTCCAGTGGAAACCAAGGATCATGGAACTAAAAGATATTAATCACTGTGGATTAGAGAACCCAAGGCTTCTATTAATTTCCCTGTCTGGTTTTGTTATCTTCTCAGATTTTCCTGTCATTTCTTTAAGACTTTGCTTGTAAATTTTGCATTTAAAGCTGTAAGAAGGCCATTAGAAGATGGCAGGAGTCCTGTACTTTTCTCGTAATGAATTCTCAAGTTACACCGGGTTTTCCTATGCCAAACAAACTGAAGCCACACACAATTATACTTCAGCTGCCCTGAACAGACATTCTTCAGTAGGATCTTCTATTTTTAATTCAGCTATGGCAATAACCTGGCTAGGGATCCTGGGCTTTACAGCCCCTTGTTATTTTGTATAAAAATAAAACATCAGGAACAGCTGCAGTGTAAACACATGCATGGTACATGATTCATGAAAATAATAATTTGGGTTTTGTTCTAATTGGGAATTAAGAGTTAGGGCACTCTGGGAGTGCTTGCTCTCCATTGATCCCACCTGGGCAGTTTTTGCTGGGGATGCTCACACCACAGCTTCCCCCAGGAAGCCCCGGTCACTTGGGGTTCCTAAATGCATTGTGAGCAAAGATGGCAGAGTTTGGCACATGGAGAGGACTGGGTTTTTTATTTCCCTCTCATGCAGGAAAAAAGGAAAAAAAAAAAAAAAAAGAATTGTCAGCCTAAGAAATCTAATCTGGGAAGCTGAATTTCTTCAATATTGTTTGCAGGGTAAATGGGGGCTGTTGTTCCCTTCTGCCCAGGCAGCTGCTGCTCCAGCAAACACTGAGGAGCTGTAGAGGCTGATGCAGCTGAAGCAGAAGCTACCATCAATTACCCCCATCCAAAGATGACTTCTTAGACTTTTCTTACAGGGTCCCCATAGTCATGCAAGCACAAGATGGGCCACATCTTTTAGGCTCAGTCCATGTCCTGAGCAGTCTCATGGCGGATGCTCTAGTGAACGTCAATTCACACCTTAAGCATCCACCTACCTACCAGTGATGGGTAGGACTATTCAGCCCCAGGTGGAGATAAAACCTTCCATCACAATACCAAACTCCCTAAACAGACCTTTCTTTTCTGTTAAAACCCCTGGGATTTTATATCATAACAATATGAAGTTTCCTCTCTCACCCACTCCCTTATTAATTAAGTCAACTCAGGTCCTGTTTTCAAGCTTCTTTCTACAACCATCAGAACTAAAACCGAGCTTCCCATCTCAATAAACACTTGAACAGAGTCCATTGATGTCAAGAGCTGGGACTCGGGCTGGCCAGCAGCATTCCCCTGGGTCTCAAGGTTTGAACTCACATGGACTTAACTCCATACCATCCAATTTAATGCAAATACTGGTTTCACAATGTTGCACATACTGGTTGAGCAGCCCTCTAAATCAAGAAAATGAAAAATAGGAATTATTGTTAATGATGTTATTACATTTCAACTTTCATACCGTTCCATTTGCAGGTTGTAGTAAGACAAAATCAACACATTTTGTTATTTTTACTGTAGTTTTGCAATACAGCAGCTTATAATAAACAGTGCCTTGAGGAACCTCTCTTTGCAGGACAGAGTTCCTTATTTATCAGTCAGGCAACAGACAACTTTTTACCTTTAATTTATTCTCCTATAGCCAAGAACACAACCCACTAACGATGTTCAGGCTGATGACAATATATATTTTTTGTTCAGAAGTAAAGAGGGATCCAAAACTAGCCACTAACTTATGTATGAGGGAGGAAGAAGAGAGGAAAGTAGAAGATACAGGAAGCACTGCTTTGATTCTATGTGAGAAGCTTGCACTTTTTTGCAAGAAGCTACTTACTACTACTGCCCTGCACTATTCCTTAAATTATTCAGGAAAAAAACCTCCCTAATTCCTATTTTAAAATTTTTAAACACATCCACACCATCATTTGTCTCATTCAGTGCTGAATAACCTCCTCGTTTATATACTTTTTCCCCCCATCCACAAAGTGAGCATATAATATATTGCAGGTTGATTTCCTTTGATACACCCACCACTTACCCTGCTCTCTCTGTAAACCCTTTTACCCCGCTCCCAAACCATCTATTAAGCAGCTCCCAGGCAGACCATGGAGCTGGGCAGCAGGATATCTTTGCAATAAGTCTTAAATTGAAAGCTCTGCTGTGTCTCCCCGCTGGGAGGGCATGCTGAGATAGGCTTCTTTTAATATTGCCTTAATATGCTCTTCAAACTCAGTTAATTAAGTTCAGTGTATCCCGACAGATTTTCATTGCCTGCGGAGACCATGTGTCCTGGCAAATGGGAGCCTATTCCTGCAACTGTTATTATCAATAGAGGTTTAGAGAAAGTGATTATAGCACTCAGGAGAAAATGTAATCACCTTCTATGATTTTGCTGGCTCGGCACATTTCAGATAAAGATCTTGTACAGCTTCATCCGAGAAAGAGCCCAACCTGGAGCCACGGCAGCTGGTCCTGCTGGGGCTGATGGAGCTGGAAAAATGCATCTTCAGGAGCTGGGACCCCCAGGGAATCACTGCCCCTGCTCCTCACATACCCTTAAAGACATGAGCTGCTGGGGCTGTTAATCACTCAATTAGGCCCTAATTATCAACACCCAGTGCATCAAAAGGCCTCCCGTGGTCAGGGAAAGGTTGCAGCCATTCCCTTTGACAGGTGATCCCTTCCCCAGGCACAATGGCCACAAAGGGAGCTGCTGGCGCGGGGTCTGGGGGCTCCGGCAGAGGATCAAAGCCGGGAAACGGCCGATGCAGATCTTGCTGCTCTGTCCCAGGGAGATGTAACGGGGTTTTATCGATTACTCACCCAGCACTGGGGCTAAAATGAAAATCCTGGCCTCAGGGAACAGGGCAGGAGGGATGCGGGGTCCGGTGAGGCAAAGGCAGGCGGAGGTTTGAGCGAGCTGGGTGAAAAATCCCAGATGTACAAACAGCCTCCAAACCGACCTCTGCAAGCCAGATTCCTCTCTAATTATAATAATGTCTCAAATATTGAAAAATGACATTGAGGGGAGACTTTTCCAGCAGCTCGGGGTGTATTGAATATAACCCTGTCACCAGGAAGAACCTGGCTGGAGGCCACTGTATCTCTTCTGCCATAGGCATAAATAGACAAAATAGTAGAAATGAAGATAAAAGAACATTCTGGTCCAGAATTCCCTACTTTGAGCAAGATACAAATATAAATACCATCCCTTCAAGCACTGCAAGTTAACACTGACAGTAGGGAAGGTATGGCTTTCCTTTTCTTCATCTGTAAATAGAAGGATGATACCTGCTCCCCCCTGAGTGTTAGGTGCAGTTTTTGGACATATTTTGGAATTTTTTTGTCCCTGCTTGAAGTTCTTTGATGTAAAGGTCATGTTTACTGGCTCCTGCATTTCCTGATAGGGCTAAAAGATCTTATTATCCATGGTTTTGTATTAAATGTAGCTCAATAACACCGAGTCTGCAATGATAGTTTAATTCTTAGTCCATTTCCGTTATTTAGCATATTCTGCTTAAATTTCATGTAAATTGTCATTTTATAAAGAAGCTCTGGGAGGGAAACATCAATGCATCAGAAGCATAAATGGTGATCAGGATGGAACAAGAATGTTCCAGCATTTACAAGGGTGTAAACAGGCAGTGGAAAACCGAGTCCAACAGTCTGGCATTATAGGATGCTACAATAATACAACAATTCTCTCAGCCTTTCCAGTCCCAGTCTCATTTCCTGGGTTTTAACATTACTTCGGGTTATATAGGCATGCAGTGAGTCAGCCTGTATCAATTTTCTTAATCCTTGCAAAATGTTGATAATTTGTTCAGCTGTTCTTTTTTAACAGAGTGACAGAACAAATGCGTAAGTCGATTTTTAGGTTAGGTTTTATTTTTTTTTTTTGTTTTCCTAACAGTTTCAAATTGGCATCCAATTGAAATCTTGGGATGGGGAATTTTAATTCCAGTACCCGTAGTAAAGGCATTTGATGGCATACTCTGTGTCCTCAATAACACGATAAAGGTTGAGACGGATGAAAAAGGAGACTCTAGTCACCTTAGGGTTCCCTGAATTTGAATTCCTAAACTCCTGCCTGGCCTCTGTCCGTGTAATAGGACTTAGTCAGCACGGACTGGGGCTGTTTCACACCTCTGACACTCGTTTCCAGGGAGGTGACACGTTGCAGATTAGAGGCACAACAGGACTCAGCATTCCCATGGTGGTGTTCAGGAATCCCCACTTCAACCAATGCTCCTAAAAGTACAGGGAAATAAAAATCCCTAATGGCTATGAAGGAATAATCCAGGGAGAGAAGAGAAGAAATGCACTCTCTAGCTCGAGATCCTCAGCTTCTGGACACTTTTTCACCTGCACAACCTTGCTGTCTTGCACTAGTTGAAGATGTCACATGCAATCCCTTTCATCCTTTTAGGATTTATTTTCTAGGTCTGCAAGCAAACATTTTGTAAAAGTTATTTAAGAGAGTACATAAGAGGTACTGTATATATTTATAAATCACATTTATAAGTCTAATATATAATAGGTTCCTCCAGAGAAGCCTCCTAAGCTGGAAACCCTGAATTATTCTTGCAAAGCCTGAGAATAGCGCCAGCATATCTTAGAGATGTGTCATCCATTCTCTCACCACCTAGGATTAACTCTAATCGAAAGTGACGTTCGAGACAATCCTTGTAGTCAGTTATTTGTTTTCTTAATGCAGGCGAGAAGGTTTTACCTGCTGATTCCTCAGTGCAGTTTTGCAAAATATTACAAAAAAGTACCTTATGTTCTTGCGAGAGTCCTTACATTATGTGTTTATGTGAAAGAGTAACGAGTAGAGAGGGATTGGAGGAGTTCAGGGGTGAAGAGGTTCAAGGTATCCCTTTTTCCTCTAAAGAGGTATGATAAAACTTTTTTGGAGCACAAAGAAAATAAATCTACAAAGGTGGCAGAACTGTTTCAAAGGGGAAGAAGATCCAGCTCAAGCTGCTGATTGTCATCCAGATCTGATCAACCGTCAGCCTTTGTCATCGATGCACTTGGGTGCCAGTGCTTCTAACAGCTCTGGCACCCTCAGGACTATGAACAGCCTCACCTCTATCGCTCCCCTCACTTTAAGAAATAATAATAAAAAAATTCCACATGCATCTATCTGGAGAATTACAGAAGCTGTCTCTTAAAAAATAAAAAACCATATTTTGCATAGATTTCCTTCATTTGAGCAACCGATGCCCTTTTGTAGTCTCAAACTAAAAGCACTGACATCCAGTTGTGAATTCAGGATATTTAATTTTGGGAAGACATTTTACAGACAAAAAATACAACTTTCACCATGGCACTCTGGAAATCCTGGGCCCCTTGAAGTGGACCACAGAAATCCTGCCAAAATTTAATGGGAATTTAATTCTTCTCTAGGTAAAAACAGAACAAAGCACTTACATATCAGCAGGATCATCCCACTGTTAATGAAAAGAAATATTTGACCTAAAAGGAGGAGCTTTTTCCATCTACGCAAAAAAGCTGCTTTCAAACAAAAGTATTGTATCAAACTCAGAGAAGAGTCACAGTAAATTTCAGGGCATAAAGAATAGGCTCGGAATTAAGGATATTTGTGCATAGTACTGCAGTGATGTCTTACAAATGGTGTAAACCATAATGCAAAGATGAAATACTAAGAGCAGAGGGAGAGGTGCAGTGCAGCTGCTGTTATCTGCCTGCCCATGGCTAGGAGCTTGCCTTCCTCCTGCCTGCATCTTGCCCTACTGTCCTTAAGTCGTGTCTTACATTTGGAATTAATTTTTTTTGAGAACAAAGACTGTTGCACTTTCTTTCTCTGTTTTTACAGAATAAGAACCAGGTTCTTGTTCCTCATACAGATTGTAGTTGTTCCTGGAATAAAATAAGTTGCAGCAGGACAGTATGTCAAAGCAAACTCTGTCCACGGTTGACTCAAGTGGTGGAACCTCTGCTTTGCATCAGTCCAAAAATTCTGGAGTGCTCGTGTCCCCCAGTGCTCTGTGCTGAACAGTGGCTTTCCTTCAATGAGCAGGGTCAGCTTCCCAACACTGCACTGTTATAATTATATAATTATAATTATAACACTGGTTATCATTTACCACGTGGAGTTTGCAGTGGAGCTTTTGAATGTATTCCCAAAGACTAAAGCAACGTACTCCTCCATCCTAGTTCATTCTGCTCCAAAGATGCAATATGCTTCTGTAGACGTACGAACCATGTAATTAATCAAAAGCAGAAGATGTGACAGAGGAGGATGCATGGGGTAACCAACGGGCCAGGAAATCCATGGAGCAAGAGAGGGGCTCTCCGACAGATGGGACTTCTTGGCCAAGGAACAGCTTGTGGCACAGATAGAGCTAAGATGACTTGGATCCGAACACAAACTCTTGAGCCACTGACTAAGCAAGGGAAAAAGTAGTACGTGATTAGAGAATGACTAACTCTGGTCTCCGCTGAGCTCTGTGGCTTGGACACTTTGCTAAAGATTTGGTTGTAAGCTGACATTTTTCACTCTGATTAATCCTTTCCAGTCCCTGGTCTCAGCTGACTTGGCTGAGCCCGTTGGAAGCCATTGTTCGGCTCTCTGAACTTTATCTCTTTTCAGTGCTTAAATAGAAGACCCCTTCTCCCCCCACCTCATCCTTCTTGCTAAAAGCCTGTTTGTAAGAGCCATAATGAAACTCCAGGTGGCCTGGTGATTTCCAAGTAATCCCTTCAGGGATTTGAAGCACTTGGTTATGCCTCATGCATTGTAACAACCCATGGATGTGATTTTCCTCTTTCTTTCCGCTGTGCTGTGTGATTTAATAAGTGCAGGGCATTAGATGCTAAAGGAGTACTGAAAAAAAAAAAAAAAGAATAAAAAAATCAAAACAATCCCTTGAAACGCAACAAACTCCGCAGTGTGGGCATATGGACGGTACATCCCGTGGTTCCCCACTGAACATTATATTATCTCCAGAGCCAGCCTCCGCTGAAGAGAACAGCAGATAGCTCTAGACCAAAGTCCTGGTCTCAGCTCCAACACCCAGGCACCCTATCAGGGGCTACATCTGGTCTCAATTGTTCTTTTCCTCTGTCATGTACTGAAACATCACCCTGGCTGCGCTGCCAAGCCCAAGAACCTTCAAGCTTGGGAAACGGCGAGAGTTGGGTCTGAAACATTTCACCTGGGCCCCCTCTCTAAAGAAAACAGCAGAAGAGGAACAGAGCAAAATGAGTTTTCAAGGCTAAAAAAAAAAAAGGGGGGGGGG
>NW_010133054.1:45414-46384 GCF_000699245.1 Pterocles gutturalis | reverse complement strand
GTTCAATGTATTTGATGAGTTTCCAGAGGTCTGTTTGCCACATGTGCAAAAGGCCAAGTCAAGCATAATAGACGGGAAAAGTTTGGAAAGGGAACTGCAAGGTTATGGGGCTCGGGATGCCACCAGGCTGCCACTGCTGCCTGGACATTCCAGTAACTCATTTCCCATCCTCTGCTCTGGCACCAGAACCCGTTCAGAATTCGAGAAAAAGGTGGTGGAGCCTTTTGCTAAAAACTCCTGAGATCAGTCATTACTGTGGCAGAGAGCTTACCCCAGGTTATTAAGTTATTTTGGATATTTCCATGGATTAGTGAGAACTGTTAATATTGTTAATGGAAGAAAAATATGAGAATGAAAACCAGGGTGCAACTAAAGGGAGGCTTAACTATTAACTTTTAATTAGTAATAGTGAAATAGGACCTTCGTTGCCCCGCACCCTGCAACTCGCCATCATGGGCTGTGTCCCCTTCAACATCTGGTGCCGGTCACTGTCAGAGCTGGGCTACCAGGCTGCAGGGATTACACATCTAATTCATTACAGTCGTCCTCCTCTTCCTCGCGGTGCGTTCCTGGGGGGCAGACCATTGTGCTCAATTGGTTCCACCAGAAAGGAATTTTCATGGGAGAGAGAGAATGAATAAATTACCAGCAAATTACCATTGGCAGGGCGAGATCGGGATCAAGAAGGAGAGAAGGACCTGGAGAAAGGGAAAGAAAGAGAGAGAGGAAGAAAACATCTTTGGTGTGCATTGAATTGCTGGCCTAATTTTTGTTTGAGACTCCCAATCTGGGGCAGCAGCTGCTCCGATGATGTATTACAAACGACTTATTGCTGTAATGCATCATGAAGCTCCATTGCCCCGATGACATGTTACCGTAATACATCATCAGAGCATTGCCCAGCAGGAACAGGAGTCCTGGAAACCAAACAGCTCCATAAATTTTAGTACAGTCGTGTATGTCCGTCCCC
>NW_010133054.1:27287-45401 GCF_000699245.1 Pterocles gutturalis | reverse complement strand
CCCCCCAAATTGTTGTGAATTTCTTTTCTGCTCTATTAAAGATTTAAGCTTCGAAAAGTGTGGGCCAGAGCAGGCACTCATTAACCAGGCTCCGATGGTTTCATAAGTCCCTTAAGTCTTTAAAGGTTTTAATACAAGAGATTAACTATTGTATTGTTGCTTGGCAAGAATAAATTATCGTTGAACACTTTTTTATGCCCTCCTGGTAGTGAGTCAGGAACTCGAGCTTGCGTGCGAGGTGGACCCCAGCTGTGGAGCTGGGTAGCAGCACGGCTGACCCTCAGTCAAACGCAGCCCGCAGCCTCGAGCAGAGAGGCTGCAGTGCCACGGCTCTGCTCCCCGGAGCTCCACCGCACGCTCCAGAGATCACTAGAGCTGGTGCTAGGACCACATCTACAGGTGATTTGTGTAGCTTCAGTTCAAGGAAAGTAGGAACCATGGATGCTCAGCCCCTCTGGAAGTTAAACCCTAAAAGTCCACAGACTGTACATAACATTGAAAACATTTTGGGATGGAGTCAGTGAAGAGTTTAGCAGCTCAGAGAGGACCTCTGCGGACTAAATCCAGACATGCAACCCAAGAAGTATTGTGTTCAGGTCTGACTAACCCTAACTTCTGACAATCCTAGAGGTTCCTCCAACCACCAGGTCCACGCAAGTCTGATGGGGATGGAGGACATCAGGGCAACATGACCTCCCCAAGCCAAGGGCATGGAGAGCACGTTGTGCAGGAAGGTGGTGGAGGTGGGATGATGTACTCCATGCGCTACTCCTCTGCACGCTGCTGAGACCCAAGTGAGCTGCTCCAAGGGTGATGGGTATGTGCCCACTGTCACTGCAGAGAGACTTTAAATGAAATCAGGACTTTAAATTTCCCAGCACAGCAACCAGATCATGTTAAGGCACATGAAGCTTTGTAAGAGAGACATTCAGACATTGGTGTTAAAATTAGGTATCGCTTCTCCTCGTACTTATGGTGTTAGAGAAAAAAAAGGACTTTCCCATATAGACAGTGGAACACATTGATTCAGAAACAAGAATTAATTAAAAAAGAAAAAAAGGAAGAGGAAAGAAAAGGGAAAAAGAGTAAAAGAGCAGAGTGATTTTACCTGTATTTAGGTTATATAGCAAACATGAACACACCCTTTGCACAAACTAACTGGAAATTTCTCCTTGGCACCATGGGGTGACTCCGAGGAGGCACCCGTGTGCTCTCATTGAGGGACTTGCCAGCGATCTCTTAGAAGCACATTTCGCGGTACAGTATCAGCAAGTTGGATTTGCCTTGGAAATGCCACACCGCTCGGGCTGGGTGGTGCCGCCTGCTATTTTGCAGTTATTTTTGATCCAAGATTAAGTGTCTTTTTATTTTGTTGAAATGGATTTTAATTGAACGCGCTGCTCTGCTCGAGGTGCACCAAACTAACGTGGTTTGGTGTTTTTCTTTCCCGAATCCTAAGGGAACGTGCCCCTAGACCAACATTAGACTGTTTTGTTTTGGGGTTTTTTTTTCCCCTTGGTCAAAAGATCCAGTGTGTGCTAATTCTGTCGTACTCTCTCTCACTCAATCACTCATATTCAGTGCCCCCTAAAGAAACATTGCAGAAGCCAGAAGGCTAAGAAATTACCCAAATGAACTGCCTGTGCTTTGCCCTCACATATCACATACTGAATTGTTGCCACCTTGCTGGTAAAATTAGCCACGTGGTTCCCAGCGTTGCCTTCACTTATCAAATAACAGAGAAGGTGCTGTGCTACGCTGTGGCAGGTCGAAGGACTGCCCAAAAATCGGGACCGACCGGCGCTCGATGACTTCAGAGAGGGAACGGTATCTTGCAGAATTCTACGAACTAATCTTTTAAATCAAATTTTCAGAAGTTTGTGCTGAGAAGTGGTGGGTATGTATAAAGAAAGATATATATGAGCTTGATTTAAAGATAAAAAGTACTTCTAAGTTAGAAAGAAACCAACTGATTTTATGGCTTTGCAAACTCAGGTCTTTACTCAATTGTCCTGAAGCTTTAACACTGAAGTTGGTTCCAGAAATAGTTTATTTGATTTAAAAACACAGGTTCGCAGTGGTCCTTCTTTAATAGAATGATTTTTTAAAATAAAGCATATTAATTTTTCATTTTTAAAAACTCTGTTTCAAAATTTGCCTACATTTTAAAACATCAACAGCAAAAAGAAAGGTTCAATCGGAGAAAAAGAAAGGATTTCCTTCTGAGTCCAGTTTCTGTTTTCTGTCTCACTAAGGAATCCAAAGGCATTTGCTTCAGTTGGACCCAAGTCATAATAATAATAAAAAAAATTAGTTCAGCTATTGAACTGAAAAATCAAATTTTCATACAGCTGTATGCAGAAAAAATATCTCTTCTGCCACAGTTAATGAAAGCTGATGATTGTTGGATGTGTTACCTGGGGGTAAATTATTTTCAGTCTAAAACCAGCATCAGCCTGGCTGGTCGGGAGCGGTCGAGGAGGATGTTGGTTGTCCACTGGCTTCCCGAGTTAGCGGGACAAGCACCAAAGATAATTTGCCTCCTGCTGCCACCGGGTCATCATCCTTCGGAATGTGATGACAACAGAAATTCTGCTTGGCAACAGGCCTCTGAAAGTCAGATCCAAATTTTGCTTCTAAGGCCATGACATCTTTATTTTCTTTAGGCTACCGGGGTTAGAAAGCACCATCACCAGCTGATACAATTCATGCAATAACCTGAGAATTTTCTAAAATAAAAAAAACAGAATAGCAAACCAAAAAACTATCAAAACACTAAACTTCAGGACTAACAGAGGTGATGCAAAGAGCAGTAACATCAGGCCAGCTCTGTCTCTTGCCTGTGCCTCCAATCACCTGAAAACTGCTCTTTTCCACCAAAACTCAGCTGCCTCAGATGTCCCTCGTTGTACCCCCACCTCTGGCTTTGCGCAAATTATCCAAGGACATAAGATGACCTGAGACTTAATTTGAAGCTTCTGTATTTCAGAAGTTGCGTGAGTTACCTGAGACTCAGATCACACGTGAGAAGAGACGAAACACCGAGGCTGCCCCTGCAGCAATGTCTCGTGCAGACAGCCCCTGGGTTCCCCTAGAGCAGCACACGCTGCAGCATCCCATCGAGGCACCAACCCCACCGCTCTGCTCTTACAGCATCTTTGCACCCAGTTCTGGGAACACGCGGAGCACCTTTCAGCATTTCACCAAATCTGGTTTCTTTTCTTAGCGTTTGATCTGTATCACAGTATTTTGGAGCTTAAACGACAGCGAAACCAGACCGAAGCGAGGTGGTGAAGACACCAGGTGAATAAATGGAGGGAAAGCTCACGGGTTGTACCAGGGGAGGGTCTGAGGCACAGCTGCCACTTGCCCATCCTCATAGGGGTGATGCTGCAGCAGAGCCAAACATCCCCGGCTCGAGGTCTCCGGCATTTTCACTCCCTGTCCGGCCGCTGCCTTTGGGAGGTTCTCATCAGCAGCTTCTTCTCTGGAGCGTGCGAGTCCGCAGCCAAAGCCTGTTACCTCACCAGAGCAAGAAAACCCCTCCCCGACCCTTTCAGTTCCCCAGCCTTCTGCAGCCCAATTTATGTCCAATTTGCAGACTTTCAACATAGCAGCCTCACAGTTCATAAAATCAAACTCAGCCAGGGCTAAGTCTCTGGGTAATGGATTTAGGATCACTCGAGGTGTTGCCGGCAGTTCATGATGGGTAACTTTCTTGTTAACTAAAGTCCCTTTTGCTAAATGAGTTCCAGGTTTAACTCCCCCTCGCCTTCACTCTCCCTTTTTTTTTTTTTTTTTTTTTTTTCCTTTTTGGCAGCACTGTTCTGGATGGGAAGGGAGGGAGAGAGGAGGTGGCACGGGACATTTTATTAGCCCGCGCGTGGAGGGCTTTTCATGGCGAGGGCTACGGGGAGCAGAGACAGAGGGAGAGAGAGGGGGGGAAAAAAAAAAAAAGGTGGGATAAGTTAGTCTTTGTGTAAGGGGAAGGTGCTGAAAGGAAGGCTGTGTGCTGGGGCCGGGGGATCAGCCCTCTGGCTCCGCTTGTCTACACAGGGACTATGGAGACAGCCGCCTGCGTAGACCGGTGCTTTTCGGTTTCCGCAGGTAACTGCAAGCACTGTGGGGAACACGGCCAAGGAGAGAAAACCACAGATTGCACGTGGGGAGGAAAACTCAGCCCATCCCGGGCACTGCTGGGGTCCTGGGGGACGGCAGCGCTGCCAACCACCCTGTCCTCAGAGCAGGGAAAGGGATGGCTCCCGTCAGCCGTCGGCCACTGAACGTAGCTCCCATGTATCTCATCTGTGTCTTTCTCTTCTGCGCTATTTATCCGGCAGAGATTAACGGCTGCTCGTGTTGCAGGAAGGGGATGCATCATTTCCAAGGGCTACCGAGCTTGGGGGACAACCCTGCCTGCATCCAAAGCAAGCAGCTGGGGATATTTCTGTTGCTGTAAATGGTCCTCTCCATCTAACTGACTTTGAGTAAACATTATCAAAAAGCTGGCGGCAAATTTGCCTTTTCCTCCCTTCTCTCCTGCCTTGCTCCCCGCTCCATCCAAGAGAAGGGCGAAGCTGTGCTCTGTGTGCTCCTGTGCTCCCTGTTCTCCATCACCCCCTTTTTTCCTGTTTTTTTTTTTCCTTTTTTCCAGTTCCTCAGACACAACCATTGAGTTCTAGAGGCTTCATCACCCATTCCCAGCTCCCACAGGACCCGAGCCAGGGCTGGAACCGGAGCCGGGCCGATGCTCCCCGGCACGGGGGGATGGGGCTGTCGTGCCCTAAACCAGCACACGGCGTTTGGGTCGGGTGTTTGCATGGTGGAAATCCATTCTAGTCCTGTGAATTGCTGCTGAGGATATTTCCATGTGATTTTAGTCAAGCATGTCTGACAAAAAAGCTTTTGTACACCGAGGCAGAAAGGGAGCACGTTAGAGCAGCTCTTCAGGACAGAGCAGCCTTCCTACTCATTTATTATCATCTCTCCTCAGCCAATTTCTTCTCCTTGCCTTTGATTTCTATTTTCTTTTGCTTCTGCACAATTCACTTCTCCCCCTTGGACAGGATTTCTGACAAAAATAAAAAATGTGGCAGTTGTGTTTTGGTTTGTTTTTAAGCAGAGCAACCACTTTGTCATTTCTCCTCAGACGACTACTGCTTTCAAACATTTACCTTTCGAGTGTTTTCTTTTGTTGAAAAAATAATCACCCCAGGAGCTCTGTGCCTCCTTACGCCATCCTGTACAGTGGCCCTGGGGACAGGGCTCGTCAGCGTGGGGGCTCGCTGCGGCTCCCTCCAAGGCAGAATAGATCAAAACTAATGAGGACAGTCAAATGAAAGGGTTTCCCAATGGGAAAATAGCATTTTACTGAGGTCCAACCTATTTTTGCAGTGAGGTTCCTCATTCAGAATACATCCAAGGTGAAGCAGTATTAAAAAATGTCACAATGCTCCATTTCATCATCTTAATATGAAAAAAAATAAAAAGATCCCATTTTCTGGTCTAAAGCAGCATTTTGTTACGAATCCGAACCAACGTCAAATGCTATTATTGCCTGAAGGGCCCCCAAAAGCTCGTGACAAGCATGGACCCGGTGGTGGAAGGTGCTGTACAGAGAAGGGAGTTTGCAGTCTAAGTTTAGCACATCCTACAACCCTGCTAATGGGTGTATTTTACATTCTGGCTGCAATAAAATTAGCCCAGTAGTGATTTATTATTGATATCAAATAAAAATCCACTTGATAATCTAGATTCTTTACCTCCAGGAGAATATTTTCTTTCCTTTTTGTAGATGCCAGCCAACATTTTATAATCACGGTCTATGAGAAGCCTGAAACTATAAATGGAACATTATAGTAATTCAAGTGGAGAACCCTCTTCCACTCCATTTCATCGTTATTTGTTTTGAGTAACTTATATTGTCATCTGAGCCTTTTTTCCTCTTGGAAGGGTGCAGCCAGGCTCATTGTGGTTATGCCAGCTGCCTGCATTAGCTCACCCAGCGCACTCCCTGGAGCCCAGTCGGGTATTGTCTTTCAAACTAAACAAATAATTTTTTTTTAAAAAGAGAGAGAGAGAGAAGAGGAAAATGTCAGCCTACTGCCCCAGCTCCCTGTAGCTCCTGTTTTCTCTGGCTTTTGTGCCAAACGGGGCAGTGGTTATCCGCTCTGGACATGCGACTGCCTGAGTTTGTTCTCTGGCAATAACAATGGATCGTCTCTTAGTAAAAGCTTAATTTTAGAAAAATAAATTTATTTTCTTTTTAAACCAACCCATGAATACAAATTTCAATCTGTCTTATTTCTGGGGAACCGTGATAGACAGGCTCCTACTAACTATACTGCAAAGGTGACTTTACTGGAGCTGATTCTGATGAAGATGATAGAAATTCCCAGATGGGATCAGAGCAACATCCACCTTCCCAGTGTCATGTCTCGGCAGAGGCCAGCAGTCCATGAGAAAGCACAGGATGCCAGGGAGAAAGCAAGAACGCAGAGCATGGCAACGAGATCATCCCAATCCTTCCAAGTCAGAGACAGATACTGCAGACTGTATGAGAGTTTAAGTCCTTGAATGCAAATATATGTGTATGTGCATCTGCATGTGAGAATATCTGGGGATGTGTTAGGAAATCATTGCTCATAAGAACAAAAATGCTACTGATGCTAGCTGATTATTGGCTCTGGTTTTACCACTTCATACTTGATCACAGTGAAATTCCAAGTATATGAAATTAATCTTCAAATTCAGATCAGATTGCAATTTTGACTCTTTCTCTCTCACTTTTAAAAACTTCAAATAACCAATTTGAGCCAGGATAGAGACCTTTTGAATGTCAAAGCAATATTAAAATGAAAACACAGTGTCGTGTTATGCAGGGATCAGTATCCATTGATTAAGGGCTGATCTTTCAAAAAATAACACGTTATAGTTATTCACTTTAAATGTTAACTACTGTTAACCGGTAGGCATGTTGGCTGCTTTTTAAATAACTTAATTGCTTTTCAAAACATTTGTGGTGAGAAGGGAACTCCAAACGCATGGGACAAAGCTCTATTCATATTAACGGCAGGCAGCACTGTCACAGCCACCGTACAACGCCGTGCCGTTGGGGGATTTACTGAGGAACTGAAAGTTGTGGAGTTTTAATCCTGCATCCTTCTTTGCTGCTGTATCCTGATCTCATCCTCTTTGTTTCTCTGTTTCTCCAGTTACAAAGCACGGATAACAAAACTGATAAACCCACTTAATTCTTAAAAACAGAGAGCTGTGCTTTTGCAGAGTGTCCAGAAAATTTCCAGTTGTGTGTTCTTGTTCACACACTGAACACTTCAACTGACTCAGATGATTTCTATAATTGACACCAGACAAAATGACATATAATTACTAGAAAAATAATTGTCCTTATTTCAGACAGAGCAGTTCCAAGTTCTGAAGCTCTAATAAATTGTCAGGAACTGCATTACTTTTCACTGCATATCTGAATATAATATTTACAGGTGGGAATGCATAGGGGCTTTGATTCTCTATAAATGCATTTTGGAGAATAGAAATCTTTCCGTTAAAAGTCTTTGAACAGATGATGTGCTGGCTGTGAGTAATTCAGGCTGGAAGTGTATCTAGAAGTGGCATGGGCACCCAACTACAAACAGACAAATACATTCTTAATAGTGGAATCAAGAAAAACATCCTTTCTGGATGCTTTTTTCCCCAAGCACCATGCCGGAGGCTGGGGGCTGGAGGGGTGGCCGCTCGAGTGCTGTCTCCCAGTTTGAGCTTGCTGCTGCTGCACTCTTGGTAGAAATTTTTTTTTTCTCTGTTGCTCAGACACTACAGCAACATTTGCTTTTCTCTATTTTTTGTTTTATGATATACACGTGGTCACACTTGCCAGGTACAGCGTCACACTTTCCGTTCTCTTCAAAGGAAGAGGGAAGGAGAAGTGATGCTACTTGCAAACCTTGTTTCCATCTTTCTCGGTTTGTGTCCCTTTATTTTAGCACACCAGTAGAACTCCACCACATAACCAACTTTTAATTTAGACCAGCTGACGAACACAGCCTAATAATAGCTTCACAACAAATAACTGCAGAAAGGACAGCCTGTCTTGATACGAAACAATTTAAAATATCTCCTTTCCCTCTAATTATAAGAAGAAAAGCAACAGAAAACAAAGTGAAGGAATGAAACACAGCCAACTAGCCAAAACTTCCACACGCAGCCTCCCACGATTCGGCTGGAGAACAAGTAAAACACAAAGTGCCCGAGTTTTTGTGTTATAAGGGAAATAAGCTGAAAGAGGAGGCCTGGACCTACACAGGGAAGGTCATCTGCAGCCACCTTTCTTCCAGTGAAAGCCTCCAGCTAATCTTTATAGGCGTCCATACCCCAGCTCTGATGTACTTTTCCATAGGAACCCCCCGAATCCCCCGTCCAGGGCCAGGGCAGGTGGGATGGGGACGGACGCCCAGGCGATGGGCTCAGCAAACACATTCATTTTCAGCAACTCTACCAGTCAGGAAAGAATCTTGACAAAACAAATGGCTCCCCATAAACATGTCTAAGGAAATTAAGATGCTACAACTGATCTGCTTTAATAAAATGACGCAGTCGGCTCAGTTTCCCAAGTTAGTCACTGTATTTTCTGCATCACGCCATGCAATTAATCCTTCCTAAAATAAACGGACTGATTAAAATTCCATTATCCTGACAGTTCACAATAAACCATGGGACCAATGATCCCCTTGCTTTTTAACTATTTAAGCCATTATAATTAATTCTGGATTTATGTCATTTGCTGGTAAATGTTACGATCACCTTACTAACTACTTAAACAATTTCAAACAGTTGCACTCCTTCTCAAACATGTAAGCAAGGGACAATAATTGAACTATTTAACCTGATTCACATTTCATGAAGTTTTCTTTATACACAAAGCTCAGTATTGAGCTGCTGGGGTCTCATTTGTTTGCCTTTTTTTTTTTTTTTAAGTATCTAATTAAATGCTTATGAAAAAAAGGAAAAATTAACACTTAGGGAAAAGACAGGGAAGTGTCTGAATTTTCCTTCATGATTCGACTTATATTCAATCTGTGAGTGAAAAGAGACCTCCTGAAGAACTTTTCTTTTATATTATTATTTCAAACATGCTAAAAAAATTACAATATTTTTCTTACCAAATTTTCTGCAATTCACTTTTGCCCAATGTCAACCTTCCTTGGCATGCCCTGTGTTTTCGGATGACAACCGCTACATTCAGGAAAACACACGGAATTCTAACCATTCGCTTCTCTCATGCGCCTCATCTCCAGCTCCTGGTGACCTCCTGGATCTCATCTCAATGGTGTCACACCAAGGCTTGGCCACGCTGCCAGCCCTTCCGAGCCTGGCTGCTGCATCCAGGCAGGACCACTTGAACCAGTCAAGCACAGGACTGGGGGGCTTCAAGGTCCTCCCTGCCCCAGTTTGGGGCCCAAACCACAAGAGATACAGTTCTTCTACCTACTATAGCAATCATGCAAAATACAGAGAGATCAGCTGGCTTGGAGGAGGTGGATTTACTCAATCAGCCACTCCCTTGTCTGTATTTTGTGGGTCCTTTTTTTTCCTCCACGTTAAAATTTACCAAAAAAATCCAAATAAGAAAATGAGGTGATACAATGCTAATAAAATAGCCACTTACATCGATTTGCCTTGGCTTTGGAGAAGAGCATAAAAATTTTAGCTTTTCAAAAAGTGTGATTACAAACAGAGATATAATCTCCAAATTTTTTTAGAAGGTGGAAAATCCATTTTCTAACCAGCCCTACTTACGACTGGGTAGATGGGTTACTTATCCAAACTAACACTGACCTTCAAAAATGTTTGGGTTGATGTCAGTGTTTGGGCTGAGGTTTGGTTTGGCCAGTTCTTCTTTTTCCATAGCAATTTACCCATCCCTAGAAGAGATGCAGCTCTGAAATGGAATAAAAAGTAGAATGTTAAGCACACATAGGGCAAACTGAGCTACTGTTTAATAGAAATAATAAAAAAACCTTTTACCTCATCATTATCTGATGTTATTAACACAGCAGCTGATCACATTGTGAAAGCCATCAGCCATGGTAGCAACGCCTGATGAAAAGGAGGAAAGAAAACAGATTTATTAAATAGCTAAACTTTGTTTACATTGATAAATGAGCCTTTCTAGAGATCCCAAAGTTCATTTACAAATCCTTTTTTCAGCAGCTATTTAGCTCGCCAGCTGCAGAAGCCTCCCGGGATCTCCCCAGTGTCATTCGCAGAAACTTTCCTTCTAAGTTTCTCCCGAGGTCTCCCGAGCTGTGCCCAGGTGTTGAGATTTAAGGATGTGCTGTTCCTCACATCAGCTGCACAGGATGGACTCTCGCCCATACTGTCAGCACCCTGCGAACAAGCAAAGCCCTTCTTTGTGCGCTCTCAAGGCTCGCCACTGTGGCTATCTCATTCTGTTTCGAATTAACATTGGTGGCGATTTCCGCTGGCGTGGCTTTGTAGAAAGCTCTCTATGTTCTGCAGCCGCTCTCCGGTTGCAGGGCGCCATGGGAGGCTGCAGGCAGATGCAAATAGTGTTGTCTCAGTTTGCGCCCGTGGTTTTGCATTCCTAGGAGATGGGGGTTTGGCCATTAGCAGCCAAGGTGGACAGAAAGAACGGAAAATTGGGTTTTAGCAAAAAGCTCAAGATCTGAGCGACGTGCTTCGTGCCGAAGGCTGCACCGACTGCACAAATTCTGTCTTCCTCCTGTTGGCCTCCAGAATGTGATGAAATGGTTGAGCATATTCATCAGAAGAGCCACAGAAATCAGAAGGCGTGAGGCTAAAACACATCAGTCATGTTACAAACTATGCAAGACAGGATACGAAAGCCCGTTAGCATCCAGGGAAAGAGCTGCAACGACTATTAGATCACAAGCTAGATGTGATATAAATTTTAATCCAATATAGAGCGTTTAGAAAAATAGTCCCCCAGTGGCTGATCTGATCTTGGCGGTCCCATGTAGTTCTACTACCAGGGAAGGCGCAGACCGAGTGGCAGCGACTGGCAATGAATGCTGACTTTCTTCGGCTGCATTTTCCTACACTCAGAACAAGATCACAGACAATATATATAGGACTGTGCAAACATACAAGGATGATTAATACTTGCTTCTGATTAATTGCATGTTTACTCCAACAAATGACTCAATAATTACATGAATGTTTTTCCGATCCTTTGCTAGATTTTATTACTTTACAGCAGATACATCATGAGATATGGAGCAAAGCCAGGGTCAGAGCTCTGCTCCCGGTGCCATGCCCTGGTCCTGGCCGCAGGAATCCTCTCCCCAGCCTGGATCAGGCTCACGGGCTGTGAACCACCTCGCAGTGGCTGAGTTGACAGGACTGACAGTTCAAAAAGTCTTGGACATATCCATAGTTGGTAGGAAACCACTTTCCAAGAGGGAAGGCTATTGTACTCAAATTGTGCCTGTGGTCCCAGAACAGACGGGTGTTCTTGCAAAAGCAGACGGGAGAGTTAACTTGTTGACATTATACTTTAAACAGTAGGATTCAAAGTCAACAGAAAGGTGGTGAAAATACCTCTTCAGATTTATTTATTTATTTGCATGAAAGCAAACTTGCCCTTTCTTCCCAATAACCCAACACACAAACCAAAAATGGGGTCGAGCTGCCAACATCTTCCAGTTTGGCTTTGCAGATTTAATCCTGTCCTCTCGACACAGTCGTGTGACTAAATATCAGAGGCAAACTTGGCATGGCACCTATTTTTCAGGCTCATATCTGGCAGCTCGGTGGAACCATAAGCACTAAGCCCGAGCAGTATTCCTCATTGCTCCCGGGAGAGCTGTGGAACAAGCGATGCTTGAGACTCGAAACGGGAAACAGCCCAAACAGCTCTGCAATGGCATTAGATGGGCCTCGGTGCACACACATGCACCCACACACACACCCTTGCAAATGTTTCCTTCTGCCTTTTCCTCTCCTCCTCCGCACTGCATTCTGCAAGGCTGTGATATTTAGAAAGCATCTCTTACAAGCAAACAATCTTTGCAAATACAATTAAGACAGAAAATTGTTACCCTCTGCATTTTCAGGCAGATTGCAGTATATGTAGAATGTGGAGACTGATAGCAGGAATTAAGTTTTAATTTATGCTTTGTATGTACCCATTTATTAATGAAACAAAAAGAACATTAAAAATTTTTCCCTTTATCTCTAATGTGACTTGTTAAACCTTTTCTGTATTCCAGACTTTTTGGCCATTGAAGATAATTTGCTCAGTGTCACTTTTTTCTCCCAGACAGTAGCGCTCTGTCCAGTTTTGTGCGCTAGCACATCCCGTACCCATTTCACATTGGCAGTGCAACACTGGCAGGTAATGAGATAATATCCATGGCAGAGAAAGAGGGACATGAAAAGAATTTCCCAAACCTTTTTCATTCCGTAGGTTTCCAAATCATGTGACTTCTATTTTTTTTTGCAGAACGTTAAGAGAAAATGTTACAATTTAATTCCAGTTCCTTTACATTCTGCATGATGATCGTGCCTGAAGATTGTCTAGAAATACCTTCAGGAATGGGACTCATAGAGGTTCACTCTTTCTGGCCCCATTTCGGCGGGGCGGGCTGTCAGTGCAGCACCGTGCTTTGTGCACTCCGGGGACATGGGCTGCGTGCAGGTCATGTACACGCTGTCCGTGTTTATACTAGAAAAAGGAAAGTTGGGAAAGTTATGCATTGCCCTGGAACAGAAAGTAGTTTTTGGCTCCCAGGGGATTTGTTCCGCCCAACACATGGAGATGGAGAGATAAGCCATAGGGAAGCCAGTGGGATTCGTGTTGGCTGGCCCCAAGGCTGGGTGCTCACATCTCCCCTTTTAGAACAAAACTGCACCAAATGCACCACATCCCCCCCAGCCTGAAATACAAAGTTAAAGTAAAAAAAAGTGTGGAAAAGGTACATGGCATCTTGCTCACCTGACAAAATGCCCGTGAACCCAGTGGGATGATTTATGAGCACTCAGCAGGGAAAACTTCAGCATCTGGGCATTCTGTGGGTATATCAGAGAGAAAACAGGCTAGTTTTCTAATTATAGTTGAAATATTTAAATATAACACTAAATTATTGCTTGGTGGAAATTCATAGAAATTAACAGACAACTTCTCAATTTTATATAAGTAAAATCATGTTTTAAAACAAAACTTTCCTTCATAGCATCTTATTCTAATGGCTAATAATCTAGTATATACAGTGGCCTGGGCAATCAGTACACTTACCTTATGTAAAGGAGATGGAGGTTTCAAAATATATATGCTATATCCAGTTCTTCTACAGATACACTTTTTGCTGTAATGGGCATTTTCTGAATGACTGGCTAGAGGAAGAAAAAAATCGTTGAAATGATGGATTAGACATGTCTTATAATATCCATTCAAAACCCCATTCATCTCTCCTGGACTCCGTGGTGAATGGCAGTAGGCAGGTCAGACTTTAGTACCGTTATGAAAATTCAGGACTTCAGCAGTAGCTTGGATGGAAGAAAATACTGAGAGGGAAGGGAAATGTGAAAAAAACCCAGAAGTTTATTCCTATTTTTTTCACAATAAGTTATCGGTTTTACTGTTTTGGGAAGAGCCATCCAAGACCTCAGTGCTCTCAAACCCTCAACTGAATAAAGTTGATGGAATTTTATCATGACTATAATGGTGCTGTGGTTTGTATCTACAACTTAACCCACACCAATACAGTGTGAAATTCCCAATCTTTCCTTTAAATTTGTCTTGCTGCGTTCCTGAGCCCTTCAAAATACCATGAACCATTTCCTTTAACTTGTGAAGACTGCCAATCTTTCCTTTAAATTTGTCTTGCTGCATTCCTGAGCCCTTCAAAATACCATGAACCGTTTCCTTTAACTTGTGAAGACTGCCACTGTTGTACCTAATATTATTATTTTTTCCTTTTGACTTCTCTTTTTTCCTCTTTTCTTTTTAAACAGAGCTCACTTCTTTCATTTGATCGGTTCTGATGTTTGGAGAAGCTGCTGTCTTCTTAGGGGTTTTATCCCGCTGCACTTCTTTTTTATGTGGTTCTACAGCACCCACAGTCCACTGGCAGGGGGTAGATGACATCTAGAAGTAAAACCAACTGGCTCAAATCCTTCTCTCTATTTCACAATAAATTAGCAGACACATTCAGGTACGGTCTGTAAAGTTTAGCAGAAAACTGGAGCAAGAGCACCGCATCCTTTGGTGAGGGCAGCCTTACATGTCCTGGTCCATGTCATGCACCCCGGTGGGATTTCCTCCATCCAGCCCTGGAGGATGATGCCCACTTTAAAAAATCCCACCAGGATAAATCACCAGATTAACCCATAAATAATTTTACCATCCTTATAACATCAGTAATTCTCCCCAGTCCCTTCCAAGGACAAAAAGTATTTTGAGTTTATGTCTGAGGCACCTTTCAGGATATTTGGGAATATTCTGAATTCAGGCTTCTTTTTTTTAGCTTCTCTGGTGCAAAGATGATTGGATTTATATTTAGTCTGTGCTTCTGTCCGTATTTTATAAACACAGGAGTTCCAAGACAAAATAATAATAGTGTGAAAATGGACCAACCGCAGTGATGGCAAATGTATGGATTGACTTTTTAGTTTATAGTTACACAGCAAATGTTTTGCTGAAGTGGTGGTCCTGATTGTAAGATTCACTTTTAATTACCCACTACACTCATATTTGAATCAAAAAATAAACACGCAACAGAGATAGAGAGAGGGATATGAAAGTCAGCGGTCATGAAATCATTGACTGGAAAACCTAAAAGATGTGTTTTATTAATTTAACTAAGGCGGTGCAGCCATAGATTTTCATTGCCAGTGCAGTAATTTTGGGTTTTAAGCTTTTATCTTTCCAGAGAATATTTCATGCCCTTAAATCTGTGTGGTTTATTTGTCTAACTCTGCTAAATTGCTAACTGCAGTAGCAAACACTGTTTACCATTTTGAAAAGGGTTGTCAAAATTATTAGATATCACATGAGTGTAATGAATGTAGGAAATAAAAAATATTTTCTTTTCCATGTCCAGTAAATAATAAATATTTTAGATTTCATCCTTTAACTGTTCGTTTGACTTTCCAGTTGGAGGCATTACCGCTGTATTAGCAAAGAGTGGCTATAGGAAAAGACTAGATGTTAAATTACATTTTCAGCTATCTTGACGTGCCATGTTTGGCACGGCTTTCTCAGTGAACAAGCTAGTCTATATATTTCAGAGAAATTAAAACCATATGGCAACACCTTAAAAAAAAAAAAAAAAAGCCCTTCTCTGGAAGCATCCTTGGAGTTTGCAAAATGTATATGAATTAAATATAGTCGTATTTATTTAGAAAGGATCTGTTCGGATTAGACATAGACCCCTCGTTCCTGCTCCAAGAGTTAAACTACCAACACGCTGCTGCTGTAAGTCACAATGGGAGATAACTTAATGGTTGCATTGCTATTAATAGCCTCTTGGCCTCTAAGCTGAATAATGCATTTCATTTTGGCTAAACTCAGCTTTTGTGAAGGCTATTAAATTAGGGCATTGATTAGAGGGTGAGACAATTGGTGTGATAATACTGTCACCGGAAGGAGACTCCACTCTTTGCTGTCATTTGCAAGGCTGCAGAAGACTTTGTATGAAGTCAGAACATTCTGACAGATATTGGCTAGAGCTCTGCACACCAGCACCGAAACCGGCTCCGAGCTGCCCTTTGCCTGCTGGCTGTGGGACAGCGGTGTGACCGGGAGCAGGAGCCCTCGGAGCCCTCAAGGCACAAAGCTCCTGGCAAAAAAATCACTTTTGGGACACTGGACCAGGGAGATGGAGCACCAGTGGGCTCCTGGACCTCGCCAAGGCATGCAGATGTCCCTTCTGGCCAGATACGATCGTATCCCTTAATCAGTCCATCAGGGATTGTTTAATATTAATATTTAGAGGGTCTCTAATTTCTCCCAGGCAGCGAGGAGGAGCTGGGTCACGGTGCCGCCTTCCCCTCCTGCACCTGAGCTGGAACAGGGGTCTGGAAAAAGGTGCCTCTCTTCTTGAATTATCTGGTGACATGACAAGCTTTCACAAGGAGAGAAATCTCCTCCAACTCCTACCCAGCCCAAGATGTGGTCAAATATATGACTTCAGCGGAAAGCATTTGATTAGATGAACGTAGGTATATAAAACCGTTCAATTTGGGATAGATATTTTGCTATAGGAAACATATTTTCAATTTTGTATTTTATGTCAGTGAGGAAGCATGTAAAAACTTTTCAGCAACATAATACCCTCAAAACTAAAGCCCTCAATTTCCCCCTGCCTCTCTTCCTCTATACTTCTTGTATATTTGCACATTTGGGTACGATGACAATTAGTTCTGTGCTACGGGACTGGATTGATTTCCCTTTCTGGGTCTCGTCCAGCTAAAATGTTACAGGTTCAAATACAGAGGCCTCTGGTTAATGAACTCCAGAAAGTGTAAAATACTGAGGCCCTGCAGTTACACGATCACCCTTCCGAACAGAAGCACTAATATCTAACAAGGCCAGCTACTGTTCTACCCTTTAGAAGAAGCTCATAAAAAAGTAGGTTTAATTTGTCTGGGAAAAATAGACTTTAAAAAAAAGTGGTATAAGTTCCCTGGTGGAAAAACATGCTTCTATTATGAAGCCTTCCCACCAAATGTCTTGGAAATTAGGCAAAGTTAACATGTCCAGTTGGAGCCGAGCCAGGAAATGAACAGTGGATGTTCTCTTGTAAAAATCCTGAAAGCTGCGAGTAACCCATAAACAGTTTGCAGAGTGAGTCAAAATGGACCATTTTATGTTCCCTAATGGAAATACAGCTTATTTGTACATGGAATCAAAGTAACAATGTGATGTCATCAAATGATTTAAGGTCAGAAGCATAGCAAGAGTCAATATACAGCAGTGGATGGAAACATCCTATTCTTCCTGAAGTGTTTTGGAGGAACCACCAACACTGGGGTTTGTCTTGGCCCTTTGGAGCTGGTACAGGAAAACCTCAGCAGCTCTATTCCTGGAATTGTAAGGTGGGAAGTTTACTGTTACCATCAGTCTAAGGAGGGCTTTCAGGAATGTTAGTAAAGTTTGCATTTGGTTCAGAAAACAGAAATTTTTCTATAGAAAAGCACACCTTGGGCTGGCACGGCCAAGTACATGACCTGTGGTCAGTATTATCTCCAGAATTAACACTGAGGTTTGCAAATCAGATTCTAAGCACGAACGGCTTCGCGTCAGGTATTCCAAGTCAAAGATTTGCTGCAGAAAAAGCGCACACCTGAAAAAATGTCCCTTGAGGACCGAGCTTCCTCCAGAGTAAGGGGAGCCAGGATGTCCCTCAACCTTTGACTTCCATCCAGAGGCCCTTTCCTCGCGTTCTGAAATGTGAGATTTGATCCCTTCTTTCACAATATGATTTTAATTTGTAAAGTGGTTTTGAGCCTGTGGCAGAAAAAACAGAAGGTTGAAGTGTTATCCAGCACTGATACACGCTTTTTCCAAAGCTTGAGAACCAGATGAGCGAGGAACGCTCCTTCCATGTTTCTCCCAAAGGCAGAATCTAGGAGTGGGAGGTTCAGGTGGGGTGCCTGCAAGCAGGTAAAGAAGAACATTTTTTCCCAGGTCATATAACTCCCATAGATCACTGAGAGCAGCAAAAGCTTCTTTATCAGCAGTTATCTGCAAAGAAGCTGGAAAACTCCTCAAAACTTAAGTTTCACTAAATTATACTTTTTTTTTTTTTTCCCACTGAAACTGCCTTAATGCAAGAATGTTTCCTTCTTAGCTTCTTCAGGTGAAGTTTGACAGTGACTCTTGAGTCATTTCTGTTATTTAGCTCACATCATTTTGTTCATTATTATCATACCTATTGCTAAGAAAACATACACATCATTTTGATGAGGGGTGTCTTGCTTTACACTCCTAAGTGTTACCATTCATTTAGAAACTTAATAAAGACTGGCCTGAGTCAATGGCTAACAGAAATAACCAAATCAGAATTCATCTCTAATTAAGGATGGGTTTTGAAACCTAAGCTGGTATTT